>NC_047526.1:5392717-5692717 GCF_902827115.2 Pseudochaenichthys georgianus
ACTGATGTTATCACTAATATACACTGAACACAAATATAGACGCAACACTTTTGTTTTTGCTCCCATTATTCATGAGATGAACTTAAAGATCTAAAATATGTTCTATATACACAAAATAACCATTTCTCTCAAATATTGTTCACAAATCTGAAAACATCTGTGATAGTGAGCACTTCTCCTTTGCCGAGATAATCCATCCCACCTCACAGGTGTGGCATATCAATATGCTGATTAGACAGCATGATTATTGCACAGGTGTGCCTTAGGCTGGCCACAATAAAAGGCCACTCTGAAACGTGCATTTTTGCTTTATTGGGGGGGTCTGAAAACCAGTCCGTATCTGGTGTGAGGGGAAGGGTTAGGGTTAGGTTGGGAGCCCTGCGTGGTGAACTGGCTCTCGGTAGATAGGCGTAAACATAAACCTTATAAAAACCCTTTTAAAAGCATCATAAAAGCTCCGTAAGGACAAGACCGTTTCAGACGAATGGTTAAAAAGTGCAGAGCGGAGCTGGGCTACGGAACGGCGGCAGAGTATGTTAAAAAGCAGATCTCCCCGTCCCAGGATCTGGAGGGTGTGTGTGTGTGTGTGTGTGTGTGTGTGTGTGTGTGTGTGTGTGTGTGTGTGTGTGTGTGTGTCTGTGTGTGCGCGTGTGTGCATGCGTGTGTGTGCCGATGTATTTACGTGTCTGTGTGCGTGTGCGGAGCTTGTCCCAATGGAATCTATAAAATACCCTAAATGATAGGGGGATCTAAAATGACCAATTTAAAAGTGATTCCAGTTATATTTGTATAAACCATGCATAGAAGTGTAAGTGCAGTTAAAACAAGTGCAATGATAAAAATACAAATAATTTAAACAATCTCCCCAGTAATATTAATTTAAAAAGGAAAGGGAGTGTTAAAATTAACTAATAATAATAAAATAAAGGAAGGCACACCGGGTTAGTAAAATCGTATACAATGAACTGGATGTCACTGAAAAACAAAAACCACTAAAATCAAGGTCGGGTAAGTCTAAAAGATTCCAAAGGGTAGGTGTTTTTTTGGCTCTGTTTATTTAAAAGGGTGGCAGGTAGGTGAAGAGTTCCTCTCTGCGGGTGGTTTTCTAGCCTCCAGGTAATAATTTATTTTTAAATAAATATAAATAAACAAATAAAAGCGTCCCTCCTCATGTGGCTTTGATCATTATCAGATAATAACATACACATATATACATTTAAAATGATAAAACATGTAAGAAGTAATAAAAACACCATTAAGATAAATAAGATAGTGCTGAAAACATGCGATAAAAATGTAGCACACCAATAAAAAAAGTCCAGATGAGGAGGATCTATAAATAATTAATAAATAAATATAAGTGCTAAAATACGTGGAGAGCGGATTAAAACAGGCTGACACACCCGCAGAGAAGGGAATTCAAATCACCCATCTGCAGGGGAGAGGAGATCACACAGGTTATTAAAGTTAATAAAACATGTTTAAGTGGTGGGAGGCGGACCCATCAATTGTATTTTTTATTTAGTCCACCCGGGTCAATGGTGCCCTGTGAGATGGATCAACTGAATAATTTGGCTGTCGTGTCTGGATGGGTCTGGGTTTTTATTGAAGGAGTGCTGAATTGCGGTGAGGCCAAGTGGGGTTTCAATGTTGGTATACAGTGAGACTATGTCTATGGAGAAAATGAGAGTGTGGCGGGGTACTGTGAGGTTTTTTATTTTATTAACAAAATCATAAGTGTCTCTGAGATAACTGGGGTGGAGTTTTGATAGGGGATTAATAAAATGATCGATGTATTCTGTTATGTTGTAGGATTCTGAACCGCAGTCGCTGATAATGGGGCGGCCGACCGGAACCACAGAGGGGACCGTCCACGTCTCAACAGGCTTGTGGATCTTGGGGAGCAGGTAGAAGAGGCAGGGCCTGGGCTCCTCCGGACCATCCAGATATTGTTTTTGTTTATGATTTTGTTAGTGTAAAGTGTTGCAGTAATGTCCCTAACTAGTGTTTCCAATTGAAGTGGGTGCATCAGTGATCTGTAGTATGTGTTGTCATTTAACTGCCTATGTGCTTCCAATATATAGTTGTCCCTATCTTGTATGACTATTTGGCCCCCCTTATCTGCAGGTTTCATGACTATGTGTTGGCTGTTACCTAATGTTTTAATAATTTGTAATTGTTCCTGGCTAAAGTTGTGTGTGCTATGTGGAAGGGGGCGCCAATGTGTGAGTGCTAGTAGATTTTTATTAATTAGTTGTGTTATTTCAGTTGTTGAAGTTGCCGTGTGTGGTTCCCAGGTGGACGGTCCGGTGAACAGAACAGAGGGGAAGGGTTAGGGTTATGGGGTAGGGTTAGGGTTAGAGTAATGTTGTGAATCGAGTGGGGCCTTTTTCTCAAAATGATGACTCGGTGACAGTCATTATATAATGTGACATATTTCGCTTAATATTTGGAGTACAAAAACAATCCTGATATCATTAGAAAGCTAGGAATATCCTCTTGCTAACAGTGTATACAACTCAAAATGTGTCTTCGGGTCAATGCGACTGATTTCGATGGAGCAGGTCACATATAGAAAATGTTTTAGATCTTTGAGTTCATCTCATGAAAAATGGGAGCAAAAACAAATGGGTTGCTATAAGCTACACATAGCACCTCATTTATTAACCAATTTTTTGAGGGAAGTGGTATCTTAACCCATAGTTTAAGTCATTTATTAACCCATTTTTTGAGGGAAGTGGTATCTTAACCCACAGATTGATGATGATGCATTTTATTTATATAGCGCTTTCACAACTCAAAGACGCTTTACAGTATGAGGGAGGGTAGACAAACAAGGACAGGCAAACAAGTAAGTATAGTAAAATAAAAGAATAAAAAGGCAGTCAAGAGAAAGTTGATTGAGAGGGGGGGGGCTTATGGGTGGACAGAGTTGAAAAGATGTGTTTTGAGGCGGGACTGAAAGACTGTGAGGGACTCAGAGTCACGAAGATCTTGGGGGAGGACCAGAATTTTGTAGTTGATGCAATGGGAGACAGGAAGCCAGTGGAGGTCTTTGAGGATTGGGGTGATGCCATGATTTGGTATGCGTGAGGACACGTGCAGCTGCATTTTGCATTTTAAGTCACTTATTAACCTATTTTTGAGGAAATAAGCCCACATTTAGGGAGTTGTTTTCTAAAAACCCATATTTAGGGATTTATTACATTTTAATGACCTCGTGTAATGCTGACAGAGACCAAAACATTTCAGAGAAGAATAGAAAGGTCTGAAGGAGCCCTGCATTTCTTGATAACCTGTTGGTTGCTACTAGTATTAGGAGTAATAGTATATTTGTTCGCCCTACTGTATGTACATTGTAACCCTTAACATGTCATGGTTAACTGACCCATTCGTCCACAGCACTCTTAAAAACTTGGGTTTTAATACCAGACGTTAGCATAGACGTTTTACTGATACCAGAAGAATTGGAGCTAACAACATAATTATGTATGAGAACTGGAAATGTTTCACAGGCTTAGTCCTGTTTTCTACTGTGACTGTTGCCATTATTTTTATCCAACCTGATCTCACCAGAATGCGTGACTCCACCACGACTTCTTAACACCACAATGCGTGGTGGAGTCACGAACTTTGTTACATTTACGTGTCGGCACCACGCAAACAACCCCAATCTAAAGTGATGTCGTGGTGCACACACGCATTTCTACAGCGTCCCGCAGTGAGCTTTTATTCTACAAAACGTTTTTTTAAATCTACTTTATAGCTTGTGGTAACTCACGGGAGGCTTCTTTTATTTTATTTGTATTCATAATAATTAAAAATGTTCGTCAGAATGTAAAAATTACATTAGTTACGAATTTGTGTTCTCAAAACAGTGCATTGTGTGTAATGTAACTGTGATTTTTACTACATTAGTTAGTTTTTAAGGAAGGCCAGAGCTTCAGCTGTGTCAAATAGATTGTTCCCTTTAGTTAACGTTATTTAAAAGATAATGATCATGTCCCCTGTATTGTATTACGAGCATCCATTCCCATTGGATAACGGAGAATTTTACACCCGGAAGTAAGTATTCTCCTTACTGTTGTTTTTGGATGGCAGAAGACACTACACTACCCAGAATCCTCAGCTATCGTTTGGGACTACACCATGTGCTTAGCTTGACAAACCCAAGCCCCCAGGAAGTGCGCCGGAGTCTGATGAGAATATTCGTGCTGGCCAAACGGCGGTACTATACTTCCGTTTGGTTGCTGGGCCCAGAAACACTTTTTCCAATTGACTTACATGGGGAAAGAGTGGTCTGTAACTCGTTGGATAATTTTTTTTAAACTAAATAAACAACCCAGTATGAACACTTGAATAGCCCTTATTAAAAACATTCGTTCCTCAAGTAGTAAAAATGTGCTAATAACATTATTCTGAGAGTTATTTCCCTCGGTATTATGAACGCGCATCTAACCTACGGGACCGCGCTGCCCGGCACGTTCATGTTACGTGTTCAGCACTACATGAGTTTCTCTTTACCCATGAATGCACAATAACAACGGACCCATATCGCCTTACTGCCAAGCCCACGGAGCTGTAATAATGGATATATTGCACATGTTTGCTGCAATTCATCATTTGTAAAATATTATACTACATGGGCTGTATGATGTAAATCTTGTACCGTAAATATTGTTTTAAATAAAGTTAATATTACCGACGTAGATTAACGTTCCTGTAGCTTCTTATTGCACTAACACGTTTATTGCACTGTGTGTATATATATATTATATATATATATATTATATATATATATATAATATATCAATAAAAATGTCCACTACAATATATATATTATATATATATATATATTATATATATATATTATATATATATTATATATATATAATATATATATATTATATATATTTATATATATATATTATATATATTTATATATATATATATATATATTATATATATTGTAGTGGACATTTTTATTGATATCCTTATATGCTTAAACCAAATGCTTCTCATAAATGTCATGTGCTGTTTTCTTTTTCTTCTTCTTCTTCAAGGCCACAGCTATTTTGGCTACTGGGAGACTCACACAGTCACACACGAACTTCCCTGCTCTGAGAACCGTTATGCTATCTACCGCTCAAGGCCAGGTGTCTAATAACAATGTGACTGTGTGAACACAGATTTCTCACGTTCCCACTCATTTCCTATATAACCTTTGCTTTTTCATTGTACGACGCACACTCTGGCAGACTATCCTATACTCTGTCAGACCTGTGTCTATATTATATCTGTATCATGTATTTGAAGCTTCGAATAAATAACCAAAAGACAGCTCTGTTCGATTCACCATTTATTTGTTTTGATCACTTTGACTTGTACTCTCCAGCTGTGTTGGGTCCTAGATTTCCATAACAAATGGCGTTGTCGGCAGGATCTCTGTATGTTAGATTGCGGACACCTCCGGACGCTGGTGGTCGCTCCAGGATCCTTGGATCCTCCTCTACCTCGACAGAAACAGTACGGGACGAGAGGACCAGCGCCGGGGTGGAACCGATTGACTTCACGAGATCCAACGAACTCAAAGGGCTTTCAATACTCGGTGAGATGTACAGTTCACAATACCGAGGCTGAGGAGGTTTTCCGATGCAGAGGACGAGAAGCAAGACCTTCATTTGACGAAAGATGTTTCCAAGTGTGGCAGTGTTGAACATTGGATTATGGGACTGCTCACAGAACACTGGCAGTGGAGGCAGAGGGGGACAGCAAGGACGGGGCCACCATTCACAAAGACTGACCTACGAAGGGGAGGAAGGGGCCCAATCGAGCGAGACGGAAATTCAGCCAGCAGCATCAAACCAGGGAAGTGACACACACACACACACACGCATCATACATGCTATTGAGAAATTAGAAGAATTAGAGAACATGTCTGTGGTTAAAGAGGGTACATATTTGAAATATGACAGTGAATGTTTGCATTAAGAAATGTCCCACACTGACTTTGGTAAAAAAGGGCAGATTTGCCTGAATGCAAATTTAGTGATAGATGTATTCATGTGCTGGGTAACTGTAAAGGAGAAGTTTATGTACTACTTCAGAGTAAAGATAACGGTGATGACAGTTATCCATTTCCCACATCAATAAAAAACAGTTATTTTATCATCTGTCTGCCCAACACATTTACTGGGCAGAGATCTGATTCTCCGGTTCGGCTTGCCTTGGACCTCATTTTTCCACAAATGAGGGTCTTAAAGTCCGACAGCCATCTCCTACGATGGTTCAAAAAAGTGTAATTTGATGATAAATAACTGGTGAATGTGTATCAATGGGCTGCTGACATATCCTGATTCTCAGGAGTTGTTGCGTTTGACTGATCAACGTGTTTTTCCACCTGCTGTGTGGAGGCTTCTCATTTTGCATTGTACTGCTAACGTGGTTGAAAGATCCGTGTAAATGCTATTATGAGAGTTGTTCTGTTAGAATGTGTGAATGATGAGCTCATGTTTAAAACAATGTATTGGAATTCGCTGGGTAGCGCTATCTCTGTTAGACTCACACACACACACACAAGACACAACCAGCTGTATCAAATCCCAGGGGCGGTCCACACATTTCACTAGCCAGGGGGCCCACTGATAGATGGAGGGATTTGGGTCCAATCAGTCACTGATTGGGCACCTACACACACAGAATATGTCATGTACTCTATGTCACGTGACGTGTATCAAGTGAAAATGTGCACGAACGTAGCCGTTCTGCGCACATTGCTGTTGGTTGAGGATGATAAGGTAATTCTCATATCTCTGAGCTTCCTGCCGCGCTTTCAGATGTGCCATACTCACTCTGGGCAGCTCACAGATATGACGTAGGGTTAATGTTCACGTTCCGTCCCGTACCCATTTAAACGTGAAGCTGTTGATGGCATTCGGCCAGTGTTTACCTCTCTGCTTAAACAAGGGGTCATTATTCCGTGTAATGATTCCAGTGTTTCCTGAAAAAAAGATCAGAGACAAAACCTCCTAACGAGTGGAGATTTGTCCAGGATTTACGATGTAAATGCAGCTGTGCATGCACGCTCGTCCGGAATCCTTATCTGATTACTCCAAGAGTTGCAGCCTCTGCAACATATTTACTGCCATAGATGTCTCAAATGCATTTTTCAGTGTTCCGGTACACAAAGACAGTACATTTTTGTTCACATTTGAATATAATGGTAAACCTTACACATTCACACGTTTGTGTTAAGGCTAAATGGTAAAAAAGTCCAATATGTACAAAGAACAGTTACATTTTTGGGTCATGTCATTTTAGGAGAGGGGAAAACGCTTTCAGATAAGCGTATTGCATCATTGGCTGCTCTGCCAAAACCTGTCACTAAGCGACAGATGATGTCATTCTTGCGTATGTGTTCATAACACACGGCTGTTGTTATGCTTGCTGTGATGTTACATTAGTCCGTTCTCTGCTTGTAATTATGCCGTTACAAGCTTCAAAGTTGTATTTATCATCTGAATTTGCCGAAACAAGTTTAATATTCTGAAAGCCAATACTTTGAAGATGTATAAGTGAGGTGTCTTGAGTAGTCAAAATTACCTACAAATCATTGTACACACGTGTACATATTATTCTATTTTTATGCAGCTCTGTGTGATTTTGTAGCTACAATTCAGACTAATCCACTACCAGAAGTGGAATAAGTAATAAGATCTTGTACTTGAGTAAAAGTAGAAGTACCAGAGTGTTACAGTAACAGTCCTGCATTCAAAAGGTTCCTCAAGTAAAAGTAGAAAAGTATTATCAGAATATAGTGAAAGTAAAGACAGTGAAAGTAGTCGTTGTGCAGATTGGTCCATTTCAGAATAATATATATGATATGTTTTATAATGATTGATCATGAAAGTGTTCTCAAAGCTGGTGAAGGTGCAGCTAGTCTGAAGGGCTTTGTATTCTGCAGGGTAGCTTGTGGATTTATTCCAGGTGGAACTAAAGTCTGATTCAACACTTGATTATATTTCACATCATTCATCCAGATCTGTGAAGTAACTAAAGGTATTAATACATGTAGTGAAGGAAAAGTACACCATGTACCTATGACTTATGTTCACTTCCAACCTAAAAGTACCTCAAAAATAGTAATCAATAATGTATTGAAAAGTTATTTGCTGATTGGTTTTTATATCGGCTCAGCCAGGTTATATGGGAGGCCCAGTCTACGTACACTCTAAAAACAAATGCCTTGGCTAAACAAAATCAAGGCAATAGGTTGCATCGATGGTTATTGAGTTAAGACAACTTCTATTGAAATGTTGTTAAAGCAACAAAGTTATTTGGGTTAGGGGAGAAGGCTTTTCCTCTACAATCAGAGGTGTTTTCAATTACCACTTACTTAATAATTGGTAGCATAAACACAAGTTTTTAAGTTGATTACTCCAAAAGTTCCAACTTGTTTTACCGTATAATTTAAATGTAATCTTAAATTGTATGTACTTAATTACCACATGTTGTTAAGTTGACAACCACAACCATATAAATGAAGTTGCTCCAAATAATATTGTATTCAATAGGGTTTTTCTCTTAGCTTTTTCATGTTTTTGCCTTTAAAGAAAGAAATTAATTGATTCCACAACCAAAATATTAGGCAATTCACTTTTTATTTTTTAACGGCAGGTGTTTATTTCAACACATGATGTTTCAAAAGGAGAGACTTCATTTAGTTTGAACATTGCCTGAAGACGGTTGACGAACTTCTCATGGTGTGCACACCTAGACCGGACTTAAAAGACGTTCCTCTGACCAACGCTGACCTCATTTTGTATGTTGATGGGTCTGCCCCTCGCGACCAAGGGGGCACTAATCGGGTGGGTTTTTCTGTTGTTTCAGATTCTGCTGTACTCCGTTCTGGACCGCTTCCATGTCACCTCTCAGCACAGGCAGCAGAGCTCATCGCACTAACTGAAGCCTGCACGTTTGCAGAAGGCAAAACCGTGACTATTTACACTGACTTACGATATGCTTTCGGGGTAGTACACGATTTTGGGGCTATTTGGAAGTGTAGACAATTTCTGAAATCTGATGGCAAACCAGTGCTTAACCATGTACTGGTTGCAGGCTTACTAGACGCCATTCTGCTCCCATCTGAAGTTGCAGTCTGTAAATGTGCCGCACACGCAAGCAGTACAGACCCAGTTTCCCTAGGAAATGCGTCTGCTGACTCAGCCGCAAAGGCAGCTGCTCTGACACCTCACGCACACTCATTTGTTAAAATCCCTGTCTCCTCCTTCACTGACAAAATGTCATCACTGACTTCCATGCAGCAGCTAGCTACGCCAGTTGAGAAGGCTCAATGGAAGGCTGCTGGGGCTGTTTTTGACCCAACCTCCAGCATCTGGGTTGGTCCAAATTCCAATCCATGTCTTCCAATTCATTTTTTCCCTCATTTCGCTAAGTTGACACATGAGTTGGATCATGTGTCAAAAGGAGGGATGTTAGAGTCTATCAATCAGGAGTGGTTCACAAGGGGGTTCACAGTAACAGCTCAAAAGCACTGTGAAGCATGCCTAATCTGCATTATGCAACATTCTGGTAGACCAGTAAAGGTTACAGGACCCGGAGCACATCCACCTCCCACCAGGCCATTTGAGCACCTAATGCTGGATTTCATTGAGCTTAGCCCATCAGAGGGTAAGAAGCACTGTCTGGTGGTGGTCGACATGTGGTCCAAATGGGTTGAAGCTTTCCCAGTAAAAGCACAGACAGTAAATGCTGTGGCAAAGGCACTACTGAGGGAAATCATTCCTAGATGGGGACTACCAGACAACATCTCTAGTGACAACGGTTCACATTTTGCTAATGAGGCCATTACGCAGATAGGAGAATACATGGGCATGGACATCAGAAAGCATTGTGCTTATCACCCACAGAGTGGGGGTGGGGTGGAAAGAGAGAACGGCACAATCAAAAACAAACTAGCAAAATGCTGTGCAGACACAGGTCTGTCATGGACACAAGATCTGCCCATTGTGCTGATGTACATGAGGATGCGGAAAAGAACACAGAGTCAACTCAGCCCATTTGAAATCCTTTTTGGGGCTCCTCCACAGATTGGACTCAAGGCTCCAGGATGTCCTCTTCCCTCCACAACTTTGTGTGAGGATGCTATGTTGTCATATTGTGTTAACCTATCATCCACTTTAGCAGACATCCGATGTCAGGTAGCCGCAGCCTTGCCTACCCCTGCCACTGGTCCGCTTCACCGCCTTCAACCCGGTGACATTGTGCTGATCAAGGATTTCCGGAGAAAGAGCTGGAAATCCAATCGTTGGCAAGGTCCCTACCAGGTGCTTCTCGTCACCCAGACAGCGGTCAAGGTCGCCGAGAGAGCTACGTGGGTCCACGCCAGCCACTGCAAGGTCGTAGTCACAGGAAAGAAGAAACGGTAGAAGCAGACGACAACAAGTGACGTGTCCAAGTCACCAACAGATGACAACAAGTGACGTGTCCAAGTCACCAACAGAGATGACAACAAGTGACGTGTCCTAGTCACCACCAGCACCACACTTGCACTACATACACCAAAGGTGTCACGAGCGAGTGCCAGCTGAGCGGTTCCATATGCTCTCTGGTTCCTCGTTTGTGTTATCGGTGTGCGGAGTCTGACTGTCCGTGTCACGAAATCGACCGAGAGAATACACTCACACACACCATGGAACATTTCCCCCCCGTGATGAGGGCTCGCCTGGAGAGACGACAACGCAACCATGAGCAATGTGAATACTACTGGAGAGCCTGGACAATCATAGAATGGTTCCTCTGCATACTTGCCATGATAGTTGTGTTAGGACTAGTCCTATATTTTATGTATCCAGGGTCAGCACACAGCATGTCAGCCAAAATCGAGGTATCTAAGAGGTACATGGGGAAAGCAGGGCGAACCACATTCGACTAATAGTTGCTCAATTTCAATACCATAAGTCAGAACAAGGTCGAGAGTGTGATTATAACAGTGGGTTGGTTTATTTACACTCTGACAGAAACCAACAGAATCTAATATAGAGTTAAATGCAACAGTAAGGCTATTTTTATCATCGTCAACATGAATATTAAAGTCACCTACGATAATTACTTTGTCTGTTTTAAGAACCAAAGTTGATAAAAACTCAGAGAATTCTGATAAGAATTCTGAATAAGGACCTGGTGCACGATACACTGTAACAAATAAGATTGGCTGCAAAGTTTTCCAGGTCGGATGCGTAAGACTAAAAACGAGGCTTTCAAAAGAGGTATAATTACATTTTGGTTTAGTATTGATAAGTAAACTTGAGTCAAAGATTGCTGCAACTCCACCTCCTCGGCCCGTGCCTCGAGCAATATGAGTGTTGACATGGCTGGGTGGAGTGGCCTCATTTATGCTGACATATTCTTCATGTCTCAACCAAGTTTCAGTGAGACAGCATATATCAATATTATAATCTGATATTAAATCATTTACCAATATTGCTTTAGATGCTAGAGATCTTATGTTTAAGAGACCACATTTAATCTTCCTGTTTTGTTGCACTGTAGTAGTTGTTACATTTACTTTTATTAGGTTATTATGTATGACACCTCTATTAGGTTTTACCTTAAATTGTCCTTGGGCAGACACACACACCGCTAATATTGGGTATTTTATTGGGTTCGGGATTCCTATGGGTGACTGCCTAGGAGAGAGCGCAGAGAAGCGTGTAAGACTGCGACTCTGCCTCCTGGTCTCAACTCCAGTTTGTCATGGATTAAGTCCACAAAGCCCTGAAATGTTTGCCGAAATGAGATCTGCACCTTTCAAAGTAGGGTGAATGCCGTCTCTCTTAATCAGACCAGGTTTTCCCCAGAAGGCTGTCCAATTATTTACGAAGCCCACATTGTTTGCTGGGCACCACCAAGACAACCAGCGCTGAAATGATGACATGCGGCTATACATGTCATCATTGATCAGATTGGGGAGGGGACCAGAGAAGATTACGGTGTCCGACATTGTTTTAGCATAACTACACACCGACTCCACATTAAGTTTGGTGCATTCTGATTGGCGTAAACGAACATCATTACCACCGACGTGAATAACAATCCTACTGTATTTACGTTTATCTTTAGCCAGCAGTTTAAGATGCGCCTCAACGTCGCCTGCTCTGGCCCCCGGAATGCATGTGACTGTGGAGGCTTCGGTCTCTAAATTCACGTGTCTCATAATAGAGCTACCAATAACCAGAGTTGGCTTCTCAGCGGGTGTCTCGCTGAGTGGGGAATATCTGTTAGATACGTGAACGGGTTGGTGGGGACCTGCGGGTTTCGCGTTATGCCCCTTCTGAACAGTCACCCAGCCTCCCTGCTGCTCGGGAGTTGCCGGGGGACGGCTAAGAGGAGCTACATTTTGCCGGTCCGCACATGCTAACATGGGCTTTACATTAGCTGAGTTACTTTCTAAGATGCGGAGCCGGGCTTCTATGGCTATGATTCCCGCCTCCAACCTAACAACTATACTACAACTGCATTCCATATTAAAAAAATGTTTCGGAAAAGAGAAAATCATACTTTATTCAGCAGTGCTCGCTTTACTCTTTAAAGTCATCACATGAATGCATTGTAATAAATGGTTTGGCTGCATTAAATATTACACATCTGTCGTAGTTCTTTATTTATCTCCAGAGATCGGGCTCAGAATAGACCGGAAACTATTCTTTTACCGTTCTGTTTTAATTTCACAATAAAGTTAGTAGTCATATTTTGTTTTGATATTATTGTTTTTTATTAACTACTAGACCACTGGGTCATGTTAAGACCATCTTTTCTGTGGGGTTTTTCCATCGCTTTTGTGTTACAAATATCAAAACAATAACAAAATAATATTCATCATAAACTAAACCAGCAACAGCAGTATATTTTATTTTGTTAACACTGTAAACTTTACAGCTTTTTAACCCAAACCACCTACTGGTTAAAGCACGTTATTGCACGTTTAGAGTAATTGCAATGCAGGAAGATTGTGTTGCTTTTTAACGACTGTTTAAAATGCCTTTTTCTTAATGTCTTTCATTTTTGTAAAGCACTTTTGAATGTGTTATATTTTATGAAAACATTTAAATATTAAGAGTACATACAAAATAGTGGGAAAGTAGAAGGTCAATTATATAAATATAGAATAGAAAATATCAAGAAGATACTCAAATGATATCTAGAATAAAACAGTTTAGTGCCTGATAGGAGGATGTGCTAACTAATAAGGCTTTATTTAAACATTAAATAATACTTTAGGTTAAGGTCTTCTTTTAAATAGGAAAAAAGCTTTGGGGGTATCTATCTACAGATACATATTAAGCCTGACAAAGTCTAAATTGCATGGTTTGTTTTGGAACTTCACAATCAACTTTCCTGCAATGTTAACTATGTTGAAGCACTTATTTTAACTGATATTATACACATTAATTATAATCTTATGTATGTAGATAGTATAAGAAATGTGCAGAATACGACAGTGTAATGGTGGAAGTGTACACACATATTGATAGATGTCTTGTTATGCACTGTTGAGGAACCTGTGACCCAAGTTTTTCATTCATTGCATAACTACACTATTGTGTATATGATATGTCAATAAACCTTAGAAAATCTTGAAAGGGATGTGCAAAATAGCAATTATATACAGTCTTTAATGAACTATTAGAGAATAACGAGTAATTAATATGCTTTAAACGGATCTGCAGATAAATATTTAGTCTTCTCAAGCACCAACTATCAAATATCTCGCCTGATTGTTGGCACTTGACAATCACCTTCACTGAATTTTACTCAGGTGTAACTAAAGTCTGATTTAAGGTCTGTTTATATTTCACATCATTAATCCAAATCTGTAAAGTAACTAAAATAAATGTAGTGGAGTAAAAATACCAGGTTAACCTTAAAGAAAGCCCTCTGGATTATAAAAGACCCCCATCACCCCAGCCACAAACTGGGGGGGGGGGGGTGGGACACGTTCGAGTCCTGTTTTGAATAGTGTGCCGTCGATGGGTTTCATTCCATTTCAAAGTCCTTTTTGACGCTCTGTGTAAACTTCGCACACTGCCAAATTCCAACATCCAACATCCAATCACAGAGGTTGAGGACTGATCACGGGTTTGTCATGCTAAGCACATGGTGTAGTCCCAAACGATAGCTGAGGATTCTGGGTAGTGTAGTGTCTTCGGCCATCCTAAAACTCCGAAAAAACATTTGTTTCTCCGAATCGAAGGGGGGAAAATACAAAAGCATTGTACACAATTCAAACCAATCAATTGTGTAATTAACAAGGATAATCTGGTGTTTTTTAGTCGATGAGTAGTGCAGATATCACTGTAAAATCAGTCGACAGTAAGGAGAATACTTACTTCCGGGTGTAAAATTCTCCGTTATCCAATGGGAATGGACACTCGTAATACAATACAGGGGACATGATCATTATCTTTTAAATAACGTTAACTAAAGGGAACAATCTATTTGACACAGCTGAAGCTCTGGCCTTCCTTAAAAACTAACTAATTTAATAAAAATCACAGTTGCATTAGACACAATGCACTGTTTTTTGAGAACACAAATTCGTAACTAATGTAATCTTTACATTCTGACGAAAAATAAAAATTATTATGAATACAAATAAAATAAATGAAGCCTCCCGTGAGTTACTATAAGCTATAAAGTAGATTTAAAAAAACGTTTTATTGAATAAAAGCTCACTGCGGGACCTTGTAGAAATGCGTGTGTGCACCACGACAAAGGAGCCTCATTCACTTTACATTGGGGTTGTTTGCGTGGTGCCGACACGTAAATGTAACAAAGTTCGTGACTCCACCACGCATTGTGGTGTTAAGAAGTCGTGTTGGAGTCACGCATTCTGGTGAGATCAGGTTGTTTTTATCTTATGTGATTCCATTGACCACCCAGACTCCACTCCCCCGCCAGATGCATTTGTAACTAGGGTCAAACGGTCCCCAAATAAGGTAGTAGTTACCACAATGTCCCTTACACAAACCTTCACTTTCCAAGCAGGTAGTGATGGAATAGTAGAAATCGACCTGTGCAATATTGCACCCTGCGGAAAACTCGACGGGACCTACTCCTACCTGCCTAAGCCCTGCGGTATGGGACAAAAGAAGCAAAGATAGTAAGAGAGGCAGTTCTTACTTTCACGAAGGCGAACCCTATGTGGCCGTCTCATACACCTATGGTTGCTCCTGCGAGTCCTGGTCCGGTGTCCTGGCAAATTCGGGTCCTCGTGACTGGGATACACGCCGATCGGTCGATGGGTGAACATTGTTAGATCCCTCAAATATAGAATGAACGTGGTCAGGAGAAACCCAGGCGTCCCGTGCTCCGCGATGTTTTGTAATCCGGTACGCATAACGCTAAAGAACGTCGTGCTCTCCGACGCTGGACTTTATGTCCTCGCGGTACATCAATCAATCAATCAATGTTTATTTATATAGCCCAATATCACAAATGTTACATTTGTCTCAGTGGTCTTCACAGTGTGTACAGAATATCAGTATGACAATACGACACCCTCTGTGTGTGTGTACATGCAAGGAAGGGTTCGCCACAAGGCCTCTTCAAAATCAAAGTTACACCAGAGGTAGAGCAAAACCTTCCTCATGCAGCATCTAATGTTAAATACCTGTCTAGAGTCACATGTACGGATGAATGTACGGGGATTATAGCCAACTTCAACCTCTAGACATCATCCAAATGGCCACAGGATACACAGATGAATCTATGGTTAAAATGGGTTGCCCGAACAGCCCAAGAAGAAATGGCAGGGGATTGCCTAGCCTGTGCTACGGCCCGCCCGCAGTTAGTCACTGACCCTGCGCCCCTGTTTCCCACAGACGCCTGGGGTTACGACTGTATGTTACAACTGACCAAGATGGCTAGTCCTCCTAACTGCGCCACCCTAGCCGCAGTTTTCCCTCCAATTGACAATGATACTAGGATAGGCCCATTTACGCCTAACAAAGGCGCCGGTGGGTACACATGTTTCACCATGGTCCAAAAATCTCCACATTTTGACCTAGGAAATGTCTCTACAGATTGGTGTAACCACACCGTGTCTAGCACTAGTATAGGACAATGGGCCAGGGTTGGTCTCTACTATTATTGTGGGGGCCACCGCCTGTTCACCCGTATCCCCGAACTATCTGTTGGATTGTGTGCTATGGTGCGCCTCCATGCACCCCTAATGTTACTAGGCAAAAAACTGGTGCCCACGGACCCTAAAGCCTCCCTCAACACCAACCTAATTACCCGCCGTAGAAGACATGTACTGGCTAAAAGGGACACTAGAAACACGTTTGATGTATCCCTCGACTCTCCCACCTACATCGATTCCATAGGAATCCCACGAGGGGTCCCTAGCGAATACAAACTAGCTGACCAAATAGCTGCAGGGTTTGAAAGTATGCCAATTATCTCTGCCATCTTCCCTGTTACCCTTATCAAAAATGTAGACAGGATCAACTATGTACATTACAACATACTCCGATTGGCCAATCTTACTAGGGACGCGGAAGAAGGCCTGGCTGAACAATTGGGTCCAACGTCCCTTAAGGATGTGCAGAATAGGATGGCGTTGGATATGCTGCTTGCGGAAAAAGGGGGTGTTTGCGCAATGTTCAGTGATATGCAGAGGTGGCAGTAAGTCCTACATGTGCAAGTCATGAGCAAGTCTCAAGTCTTGACCTACAAGTATCAAGCAAGTCCCAAGTCACTGTGGTGAGAGTCAAGCAAGTCAAGTCATACGAAATTCTGATGAATAAGCCCAGTTTCCGCATTTAAATCAGTTAAAAGACAGTGGTTATGAAAATGGATTTAACCCACACTATGATCTTCATTAGATTCATATTAACCCTAGAACTGCAGACAATATAGCTAGGACTCAAAAAGTCTGTTCAAAAAGGCAGAATTCCAGGTAAGAAAGTCATATGGCAAATGCCATTACACATATTTAATTTAAATGTCTGTTAAGACTAGAACCGCCAACAGCGTCAGCGCCTACATAGATATCATTTTCAAATTATTTAATTTGTTCCTCTTCATAATTTCCTTATAAACTAAATAGGACGATTTAAAACTCACTTAATTTGGTTAATTTTGAAATTGCTTCAGTTTATCATCATAACAGATCAAAAAGTTCAGATTCATTTTACAATAAATCAAGGAATGATGCACTTCTACAAACAGAAACAACATACAGATGTAGCACTCCAGATCAGACTCAAATGCGTGTGTCCCAGTCAAAAGCCCAGCGGATGACAGTGGCTGGGGGTGTTGCCAAATTGCTAGAGGGCGTTGCCCAATTTCCCCATTTGTTCAATTACAGGATTTAACCATGAGATGGCGCTTCATTCACAAAATACACAATGGGTGTTGTAGAAACATTAATATTTTAGATCAAATAAAGTATATAGTTTGCTTTATGCAGTATATTTCCTGTAATATTGTACAGTAGATTGAAGTAAATCAACTTATACATTAAGATAAGATAAGATGGACCTTTATTAATCCCGTGGGGAAATTCAGTAGTTCAAACAGCAACAGGGTGAGAGTGAAAAACAGGACAGCACAGATTCACACAGATTAATAAAATAAAAAATAATAATAATAATGAGAAACTATGAAATAAGAAATGAATAAAACTAAAATGTAATTATCATATCATATATTATAATGTATTGTATTATTAAGTAATATCATACATTAACCCCATTATAGCAGATGCCACATTGAATGGATGAACACATGTATGCATCAATAATTACAACAGAGTATTTCTAAATACAAGTTGTAAAAATACTTATATGTATTTAATATTAACCCTTTGGAGTCGACCGTCACGCCGGCGTGATCAGATCACATGACCTGTTCAAGCCGGTGCCACATAAAAACAACAGTCCGGACAACATTGCCGTGTGTTTCTGTCGAAAGTACTGGCTTGAAACTACTGTATATCCCAGTCTTTGATTCATACAAAAAGACCCAGTAAACACGGATATACGGTGATATAAAGTTAATACATTTCAAAAGTATGAAATATGGAAGCACATATTTGAATATCTTCGCCATATTTGATCATTTTACGAAACGGAAAATACTGGAAACTGTAGATCCTGCTCAACAGGATGTATTTACCAGGAAGGGGTGAGGTAATCAGGTAAACGGAGTGATACGAAACGAGACGAAAAGAGACGAAGAGGGACGGCGGGCACCGAAGAGAGACGGCGGGAAATGGAGAGAGACGAAGATATACGAAGACAGGCTGCGGGAGACGAAGAGAGGCTGCGGGAGACTGCGATTGAAGTAAAGTGACAAACAAACATTGAAAATGTAGATATAGTTAGATATATTTAGAGTTTTGAAGACTCAACTATGATGAAGAGAACTCTGAACGTGAGTCAAGCTTTAAGCTTGTTTTTTGACATGGAGGAGGAGGAATCTGTGATGTTGCCCTCTGTGTCGTAGTTGACAGAAACCGCTTTGAAGCGGGGCACAGATAAAGACAGAAAAAACAGATTTTTGTACATAATGTGTATATATATATATATTTGTATTATATTTATAATAACACTTTTGCCTTATCAGAATGAAATCCCATGCTACCTCAATCAAACTTTCACATTATCATAGTCACATCCCATGTATATATTTCCAGCTTTTAAATGGTTTCTTTGTGTATGTTTGTGTTGTGAAAAATAAAATCATTTTCAAAATCTGTTTTTACGTTTTTGTTGTGATTTTGGGTTCAAAATGTTCATATAGTAGAAGATCACCTACATCCAAACGAAATAAATATAATTAATTATGATGAATACGTTAAGTCTTGTTCATTGTTTTTCACTTTTATTAAATGTTTGATATTGGTTTGCATTCATAAAGAATGCACAAATGTGTTTAATCGTTAATGTCATAGTATTCGTTTATTAGTCCCCGAGGGGAAATGGGTAGCAGCACATCACAGAGGCATTTAAAAAGTGAAGAACATTCAAGTGAAACAATACTAAGTAAACAATTAACACAGTAAATTATGTGGATTAAATCACATTTATTTCGTTAAAAATAAACGAAATGACTCAGTTTGCATTCATAAAGAATGCACAAACGTGTTTAATCATTCATGTCAGATATGTAGGCCTACTAAGTAAATAGCCTACATTAGTTCCTGCTCAAGATTAGATTCAACTTTATTGTTATTGCACAGATTACAGGTACTGAGACAACGAAATGCAGTTTAGCTTCTAACCAGGTGCAACAAGCAGTAAAGTGAAAAGTAATGTTCACAATCTACAGAATAAAATATATAATGAATTGAATGATGAATAAACAGTGAGGGGTATGAATACACTAGATATCAGCTGTGAGCAGTATGAACAGTGTGTTAATCGTTAATATCAGATATGTACTAAGTAAATAGCCTACATTAATTTCATGATGGATTAAACCACATTTATTTCGTTAAAAATAAACAAAATGATTAAATGCAGGGTGAATTGCCCTAATGTGGAACATTTTTGCATTTCAGACTTCGGGAATATATTGCGACATGAAGCCGATACAATAAATCAAAATCCAGTAACATTCTGAAATCCCCAGGATGTGTCCTAATCAAACCAAAAGAGAACATGCAGATATTAAACTCATACAAGAAATGGTAGACATATTAGTACTCTTAGTGCCAAGTTGTCTCAGACAATCTGTTTTCCTAATGTGGGACAGTTCTATGCAAAATGTGGGACACTGAAAAGTCTATATTAAAAAGCCTCAGTCACCTTCATTCATGTAATAAAAAAATCTCAGGCCAGTAACACTCAAAGCTACAGTAAATGTGCAATACCATGCTATGTTACTATTTATAATGTTATTGTTGTTACAACAGAAGATGTTTTTATTTAAATTGAAGTTAAATGCATCAATCTGGTGCACTGAGGGCAAAATTAGTAGATTTGTGGATACGGCTCTCAACACTCATATGAAACAGAACTATTCTTACAATGTGTGTTGGAAGGTATTAAATTACTATGCATATGTTATTGTGTAAACACACAGCTGATCACCTGAGAGCTGCCGTTTCATTCAGAGCGTTTAAAAAAAACGACGGTCTGATTTCAACAACTCAATGTGTGATTATTATAGCAGTAATATTAGACACTAATAATACAGTAAACTATGAATACTGTACATATTATTGTTTGCCCGTGGGATTAGGATGATCGGTAGTGAGAGCCGCTGCATTTTCCTGCGTCGGATGTGATATAAAAACAAAGCGATTATTGTCATTGTTGTAAACTCACGTGGATTAAATGTAGTGCATTCATTTCAACTCGCGAACATATGATACATTAAATGATCGCGAGGATCACGATCGAACATCGTTTGTTTGACCCTGGATGCATTTCCTGATCTAAAAACATAGCGATGGTTTTGTACTTACGCCAACGTGAATTAAACATTATTCTGTTAAATAAAAACATGGTGATGTTTAGTAAATGATTACATGTCTCTTACTTAAGCACAGAATATGATCCTATCCGTGACATATATGGATCTTAACAAATATCCGCTATATCAGATCCCTGTAGATCAGCTGTTTATTTCACATGAGTTCCAGTGTGGCAGCTTTTCACGGCTCCCCCTGGTGGATCCATGATCCATTGCTGCTGGTTTCATTATAATTAAATGTATTTATCAAGGGGGCGTTTCAAGTCCTGCGGGGGGGTTTTCCTTTTCAGCAGGGGCCCATCCCGTGCCGATCACGGACCCGCACGGGTAGGCGTCTGAAACGAAGCGCTACATCTGTAATTAAAACATTTCAACAAACTACTAAAAGTAGATGAACTACATTATTCAAAAGTTTACAGTAACTTCTGATAATAAGACAGGGGAAATAAACGAGGGATCTCTTTTCCTCTCTCTCCCTCTCCTGACAGCCCGTCAGGGTTAGTCAAAATTAATCCCTTGGAGGTTCTTGTGTTCATTTACCGTTTTGTCCTCTCTTTGCAATGCTTAATCGATTTGAAACCAAGTCTAACGTAGCTTAAACTTAACGTTAGCCTTCTAGCTAACACAACACATTCATGCACCTTTCTCTGTGTTTTTTTTTTAGTGACATATGAAGTTGGATGTTGTGGTGGTCGTGTCACTGATCTTTATGCTGCAGACCCTGCATAAAGGGTTCTCTTCTTATTACCGTAATTGACAAAATAATCCTTGAATCCAAACTTCACTATTTTTGGAGTAAAGCTAGCCGCTGCCATGTTAACTGACACTCCTGCCTTCTAGTGGGTTGCCAGGTTTGCGCGCATGGCGCTATAATCACGTTTTTCGAAAAAACGAAACATAATATCTCACTACAAAAACAAATGCAATTTTTTTATTTTAAACAGTCAAGTCCTTTCAAGTCATCTATCTCAAGCTTAAGTCAAGTCTCAAGTCATGAATACCAAGTCAAAGTCAAGACAAGTCTTTTATCAATGTTAGTCAAGCAAGACTCAAGTCAAAAAATATGCGACTCGAGTCAAGTCATGTGACTCGCGTCCCCACCTCTGGTGATATGTGCTGCATGTTTATTCCCAACAACACGGCTCCGGACGGTTCTGTCAAAAAGGCTTTAGAAGGCCTTCGTACCCTATCCAAAACTATGCATGAACAGTCAGGGATACACAATCCCTTTGAAGAGTGGTTTACTAACATGTTTGGTCAATGGAAAGGTTTAATAATGTCTCTTTTTATTTCTGTAGCTACTTTTATGGCCATTTTAATAACATGTGGTTGTTGTTGTTGTTGTGTGCCGTGCATCCGCTCATTATGTGTCAGACTAATCAGTTCCACCATTGAAGGAAAAGCTGCTCCTCCCCCTCAGTGCCAAATGCCCCTGTTGGCTTATGCGGAGGGAGAGGATGAGTATGATGGCTCAGCAGACAAGGACGCAGTTTTTTAACATATTTTGGTCTCTCTCCACTGTCATAAAAAGTTGTTATGATGGGCTGTTCCCAAATGTTTAAAGTGCTCTAAATCCCAGCTTCTGATGGATTTATATAATGTTGGGGGACGGACACAGTTGAAAAGAATGATAGTAGTTATGTTTCAAATGCCTTGTGTAAGTTGATCTCTTGAGGTGAGATCAAAAGGGGGAATTAAAGTAACGTGTTATAGCAGAAAGTTTAATACAGCGTATTTCTGGTATATTCATTTTATTATGTCACCTGATATATAAGAAGTGTGTTGAATTATGTTATCACTAATATATGTGTTTTTATATATTCTTGTGTGTACTTAATTACTTTGTATTAAATAGTAGCAGTCTGTATAACAAGAAGCTGGAAATATGAGAAGTGAAACATTTGTATTGAGAGTAGTGGGGATGGGAGAGATGATATATCCTTATTTGGACACCGCGTGGCAAACATCTGGAAGGCAGCAGAGTAAGATGAGTGTGTGTTCATTGCAGTGGCTATATGCTGTACAATTACTGCTCAACTATACCTGTGTTTGTGTTTTATTGATTTATGTTTTATTCTTTCATGTTGTGAGTACTAAATTGCCACAACATTGTGAAGTAGTTGGCTTAAATGTGCTTAATTACTCTGTATGAAGTAGGAGCAGTTTTGCATGACAGGAGACTAGAGATGTGGGAGAGGAGACATCCTTATTTAGACACAGCAGGGCAAGTATCTGGAAGGCTACATGTCTAAATTAGGTGTGGGATCTAAAGTACCTGATATGTATTACTTGTATTGGCCAACTATAAACAGCTAGGTCGTAAACATATCTTTAAGATACCAAAAGTATGTGAAACTGTGTGTGTATTGAACTGATGGGGGAGGGGGCCGGAGAGAGGGAAGTCTATGCAGAAAATGTGTGTGCATATGCAGGGTGCAGGAATGTGAGACACCGGACACCAGATGTGTTTGTTTTTGCCTCAAACTTAAGAGACTCTTGTTTCCGGGTTGCCTCCTGGCTGGCTCGCTGATTCGCTGTCGTTTTTATATCGATAGTTACTAGTTACGATGTAACTACGGTTCTATGAGTCCCGGATGACCGCCAGAGGCGGTGCTTTAGCACTGGATATGTCCATCGCGCGCATGCGCAGCTCGAGTACCAATAACAACAAAGTCACCTGTGACCCACATGACACCGGCTATATCCGCCGGTATTGTCAGAGGATCTGTTCCCCGAATCTTCTCGCGAGCACACAAGAATTCTGAGTGACAGGGAACTCTGGCGGTCATCCGGGACTCATAGAACCGTAGTTACAGCCGTAACTATCGTTCTATTTCGTCCCTACTGACCGCCAGAGGCGGTGCTTTAGCACTGGATGACCTATACCAACAATGTCATGAAGAATCCAAGCCCTTGCTCACCACTGGAAGCAGCGGAGCTCGGCAAAAGGACCACGCCCAAAGAATGGGGAGTGGCGACATTGACCTGATGACAACTGGAGAATGTGCCAGAAGACGCCCACGACGCCGCGGCGCAGATGGTCTCCAGGGGCACCCCTCTCAGGGCAGCCCAATATGTTGAGATGCTCCTTGTAGAGTGGCATCTCAGGCTGGTGGCAGGGGGCGGCCACTGGCCCCGTAAGCCTGTGAGATGGTATCGACAACCCAGTGGGGAAGCCACTGGTTAGAGGGCCTAACCTCCTTTAGTGCCGCCAGGGCAAACTCAAGAGTTGCTCCTCCTGCCGTATACAGGCAGTAGCCTTGATATACGCCCTTTGGGCACCCCCCGGGCACAGCAACTTCGATGTGCCGTACTCCTGAATGTCAAAGCGTGCCAGCTGGGCAGGCTGATTGAAGTGAGTTTGTGGAAGGACCCCGGGCGGGAATGCCACATTTGCCCAAAGGGCAACGCATGAGAGTCCCACCTCGGGCATGTATTGTTTATGGAGAGGACATGCAACTCCCCGACTCGCTTCCCTGAGGCTATGGCAAGCAGAAATGCTGCCTTTGTGGGCAGCCACCTAAGCCCCACCTGGGCCAGGGGCTCGAAGGGAGGAGGTGATAGGGCATCGGGCAGCAAGGGCAGGTCCCAAGTCGGAGCCCTCGGGGTGCAAGGGGGACGCTGCCGTAAAGCCCCTCTCATAAAGAGGGACACCGACCTGTGGCACCCCGCCGTGGCGCCGTCGACCCGAACATGTTGGGCAGAATCGCAGCCACATAAATTCAGAGTGGAGTGAGAACGTCCACTATCTAGAAGGGACTGTTGTCTAAGCCAGTGGTTCCCAAACGGTGTGCCGTGAGGCCAGTCCGGGTGTGCCGTGGGATTTTGTGACAACCATACCTTATTATTGCAATATACAACTACACAAAAATAATTATTTTTTTAATTTACTATATCAGTACTTTGTAGGTTTATATGTACGTAATCTGCGCGACTTGCGCGACCACATCTCCGCGTGCAGTGCTGCATAAACATAGCTGAGTCAGCGATAACTCTCGAGGGGTGGAGGTATGCCCATTATTTTGAGTTCATCCGAAGAATAGACAGGAATGTGACGGTGAGGTGCAAACTGTGTCCAGGCCAGAAGCTGTTATCCACTGCTGTAAACACCACGTCAAACCTCAACAAGCACCTGCAAAGAACACATGCTAAGGTGGAGCTACCGCACACGCCATTTGTTGTTTGTTTATATCACAGTCTGTTCTTCTTCTCTGTCTTCCGGTTGTTGCCTGTTTTGAATGACAAATACACACTCCCGCCGCCTGCTGGTAAGGAGAGTTATTGTACGTGCTCGGCTGAAGTCTTTGCGGTGTCTGGTTCCAGTGCAACACATGGCCAACACGCAGGAGAACACGCCGACGCAATAGCGTGAGCAGAGATAGACTGCGCAAAATATACAGATAGTAGGAGACTTTTCATGAGTAATATAGTTGTCTTTGTCACATTTTATTTGGCATTAGTAAATAATTATGCACATAATACAGATATTTTACATGATATGAGTGATAACACGTGTTATAAGGGCTATTTTGCACAATAGGTGTGCCTTGAGATTTTTACTTGTCCTTTGGTGTGCCTTGGGCACAAAAAGTTTGGGAACCACTGGTCTAAGCAACAATGTACATGCTGTCCCCAAGGAACACGCACATTCTTGCCCCCCAGTTGGGGTAGAAAGTGCGTGAGTGCAAGCTGCACGGCCCGAAGCTCTAGCACGTTGACCCGGCGCGCACTCTGCTGGGCAGACCACTGACCCTGAACGGTCCTGCCCTGCCGCACTGCACCCCACCCTGAGAGACATGCACCTATGGTGATGGTCTCCTGGCGGGATGGGATGGCCCCCATGGGCACGCCTACCAGAGATAGGCCTTGCCCCTCCAGCGTGACGGAGAGTGGAGCAATGCTGCGACACCCTGACTTCACTGTGCCTGTGCCACTTGGCGTCCAAGTGAAGGCTGTTCAGCCACATCTGCATGGGGCACAACGACAGCGGGCCTAAGGGCCCAGCGGCCGAGGCAGCTGCCAGTCTGCCCAAGGGCCGGAGGAACTGAATATAAGGCACCCTCTTGCCCGGCCCACGTGGAAGTAGGCATCCCTCGGTTGGGAACCACTCCACCTGTGCGTATGCAGTAGTCAGCATATAGAATGGCAGCACCTTCGGGAATCTGTTGATTCCTCTGAGGTCCAAGATCGGGCGAAATCCGCCGACTTTCTTGCTCACGAGAAAGTATGCCGAGTAGAACCCCCTGGCTAAGCAGAGGGTCTTACTGGGTTGATTGCGTCCTTGGGCAAAAGGACGGACAACTCTTGGCCCAGAGGTAGGGCCCCTGCCGGATCGCTGACGACTGTCAATTAGACCCAGCCGAAGGCTAGGGGCCGGAGCTGCGGTCCAAGAGGCCTTACCGGCCTCTTGGGGGGGGTTCCGGTAAGGCTCTGGGGCACGAGGCCGCCTGGAAGGCGGGTGACATGGGGCACGAAAGTCATTGGGAGGCGGTTGAGTGGGCCGCTAAGACCTCTGCAGACCACCCCTGTAATCCAGCGGCTGAGTGCGGCTGCTAGAGCGGCCCCTGGGCCTGCTGGGAGTGGGCACAGGTCTGCGAGGACCCGAGTGCTGCTGCCTGGTCTGCCTAGCTTGGGCGGCACACTCCAGTGCCTCCAGGGCAGCTGATCTAAACAGCTCCCCTGGCTCGACTGGTACGCGACGGAGGACTCTCCGTCAACCGGAGGAGGTGCGTCAGCCGAAGGAGGGGCGCTAGGAGCCCCTACACCGGGCCCAGGCTGAAGGGCCAAGAGGCGACTTCATCATGCCCCTATCGGCAGCTAGCCGATCCACTTTAGAGGACAGCCTATTTCTAGTCCTTCTATTGGGGGGGGGGGAGCACACAAAGCCATCGCTCCCTCAGGTCGCCGGGAACGGCCGAATTGATCTGGAGGAGTACGTGACAAGGAGAGGTGTCTGTTGGCTGCTGCCAGACGTTCCACCTCAGTGATTCGAGCCACTCTGAGCACCCGAGGCATGCAGCTACAGCTCATACAGGCGTTTACCGTGAGAACCTCCCTCAGATGCTCGAATTTCGTCCCCACTGACCGCCAGAAGCGGCCGAGGCAGGAGGGGCAGCGGTCGTGGCCGTCCTCGGGCTCAAGAGAAACCCTACAGGCGCTACATGAATGAACCATTCTGTAGGTAGCCAGATGCAGCGTAGCCAGGAGCGGGAACACAGCCTTCACCAGCTACCTGCTTAATGGAAAGAGTAGAGCGTTGCTGCTACTCGCCGAACAGAAAGAGGGATGTAATTACACCCACGTTACGGCAGAGGGAGCGGGAGCGAGATCACTGCCTTCACCTAGCTGGATTAGTAAATAAGGCAGTTTACCAAGAGCGGGGGCGAAAACACTGCCTTCACTGGCTGAGCTAGAGGCGAGTGCCAGATGCAGCGTAACCGGGAGCGGGTGCGGGAACACAGCCTTCACCAGCTACCTGCTTAACGGAACCAGGCAGTTTAGCGTCTACCAGGAGCGGGGGCGAGAACACTGCCTTCACTGGTTAAATTAAGACGAATGCCAGATGCAGCGTAACCGGGAGCGGGTGCGGGAACACAGCCTTCACCAGCTACCTGCTTAACAGAATAAACAAGGCAGTTTAGCGTCTACCAGTAGCGGGGGCGAGAACACTGCCTTCACTGGTTGAGTTAGAGACGAATGCCAGATGCAGCGTAACCGGGAGCACAGCCTTCACCAGCTACCTGCTTAACAGAAAAAACAAGGCAGTTTGGCGTCTACCAGGAGCGGGGGCAAGAACTGCCTTCACTGGTTGAGTTAGAGACGAATACCAGATGCAGTGTAACCGGGAGCGGGTGCGGGAACACAGCCTTCACCAGCTACCTGCTTAACAGAAAAACAAGGCAGTTTGGCGTCTACCAGGAGCGGGGGTTTGAACTGCCTTCACTGGTTGAGTTAGAGACGAATGCCAGATGCAGCGTAACCGGGTGCGGGAACACAGCCTTCACCAGCTACCTGCTTAACAGAAAAAACAAGGCGGTTTGGCGTCTACCAGGAGCGGGGGCGAGAACTGCCTTCACTGGTTGAGTTAGAGACGAATGCCAGATGCAGTGTAACCGGGAGCGGGTGCGGAACACAGCCTTCACCGGCTACCTGCTTAACGGAAAAACGAGGCCGTTTGGCGTCTACCAGGAGTGGGGGCGAGAACTGCCTTCACTGGTTAAGTTAGAGTCGAACGCCAGATGCAGTGTAACCGGGAGCGGGTGCGGGAACACAGCCTTCACCGGCTACCTGCTGAACGGGAAGAGTAGAGCGGTGCTACTACTCGCCGAACAGAAAAAGGGATGTAGCTACATCCGCATTACCGGTAGAGGGAGCGGGAGCGAGAGCACTGCCTTCACCTAGCTGGGTAAAATAAAGAAGCTAACAGTATACGCAAGACATTAGCCGAGCGGCTGCTGCTAACGATCAAGCGAGATCAAGTCAAATAACACACATGTTTAAGACCAGATAACTAGCTTCTAAAGAATAGAATAGCACAGGGCCGTAGTTACAGCAGTAACCATGGCCAGGGCTCACACGGCATCTAACCGTAGTTACAGTAGTAACTATGGCCAGTACTTACACGGCTTAGAACCGTAGTTACAGTCGTAACTCTGGCCAGTACTTGCACGGCTTGGATACTTACACAGCATAGAGCCGTAGTTACAGTAGTAACTCTGGCCAGTACTTGCATGGTTTAGAACCGTAGTTACAGTAGTAACTCTGGCCAGTACTTGCATGGTTTAGAACCGTAGTTACAGTAGTAACTATGGCCAGTACTTACACGGCATAGAGCCGTAGTTACGGTATTGCCTATGGCCAGTACGTGCACGGCTTGGAACCATAGTTACAGTAGTAACTATGGCCAGTACTTACGGCTTAACCCCGTAGGTACAGTATTAACTATGGCCAGTACTTACACAGCTTGGAACCGTAGTTACAGTAGTAACTATGGCCAGTACTTACGGCTTAACCCCGTAGTTACAGGATTAACTATGGCCAGTACTTACACAGCTTGGAACCGTAGTTAGAGTAGTAATTATGGCCAGTACTTCCGGCTTAGAACCTTAGTTACAATAGTAACTGTGGCCGGTGCCTAAAAGTGTCAGCCAATGGCTGCCCACTAGACAATATAATATTGGGAGGATGAAATCCTCCTTAATGGCCATACATGCAGAGCACACGGCACACACAGTGAAGATTGTTCTCTGCATATCGTCCTAGTGCTAGGAGTCTAGTACTAGGAGCAGTAAATACCACGATATAGCGCTACTGCAACCACACCATGCGTTTACCGGGAGCAGCAGCGAGAGCACTGCCCTCACCGGCTGAGTTAAATAATGAAGCTTAACCGTACATGCAAGGTGTTAGCCAAGTGGCTGCTGCTAACAATCAAGCAACCAAGTCAGAACACAATGTTAAGACCAGATAATTAGCTTCTAAGAAAGAGAACAGCCCGCATAGAACCGTGTCTGGTTACAGTAGTAACCGCACATGCCGAGCACACAGCACCCGCCGTGAAGATGTTCTCTGCAGATCATCCTAGTGCTAGGAGTCTAGTACTAGGAGCAGTAATACAACAAACTAGCGCTACTGCAATCAAACCCTATGCTACAGGGAGCGGGAGCACTGCCCTGAGTTAATAGTTAAGCTCAACAGCAAGGTGTTAGCCAAGCGGCTGCTGCTAACAACCAAGCGACCAAGTCAGAACACAAATGTTAAGACCAGATAATAGCTTCTAGGAAATAGAAAGTACTTACCTTACTTTCTGCATCTAAACGAAAAACGGGTTTAAAGTATGACACTCTTGGCTTTCCATACTAAATCGAATGAGGGACGCAGCCAAAGCTGGGACTCAAATGCTAATGATAGCTCGGGCACAACGCCACAAGCAGAACTTTCAGAAGAGCATAAGGGCAACTTTATGGGAGAGGAAGCGGGAACACTGTCGTCACCAGAAAGTCTAAGCCACAAACAATCAGACGGTAATCAGGACAACTTGGCTGGGAGCGGGTGTGGAAACACAGCCATCACTAGCAACAAGCTGACACAAACCTGTCTGTCGCGGCTCTGCACAGCCGGCGCAGCTCCTGGAGGACGCGTCTAACGACCCGTAGCCCCGACTGTCAGTCGCGAAGCTTCACGCGGCCAGCTGTTTGCAGAGAAATCCCTCCGATCAAACGCTCAAACCTGAACGCTGTAGGCTACGAAAACGTAGCCACGGTACCCTCGCGCAGCGAGAAGATGAAAAGGAACAGATCCTCTGACAATACCGGCGGATATAGCCGGTGTCACGTGGGTCACAGGTGACTTTGTTGTTATTGGTACTCGAGCTGCGCATGCGCGCGATGGACTTATCCAGTGCTAAAGCACCGCCTCTGGCGGTCAGTAGGGACGAAATAGAACTCCCAATAGATGGGCCCTATGGGAGGAGCATCAGACACAACTCCTCCCTGTTGTTTTTACATGTATCCTGTTGTGTGCTTTGTCCGGTCTCTTTTTTCCTCCTGCTGCCAAGATAATAAGATATAACAGCACTCGGACCAGAGCAGGGGTACCCCTTTTAACTTGTATTGCTGTTCTTTTACCATTTAAACAGATTATTGTTTAACCTTTATCCTGGTGCTTTGAATTCCTTCTTTTATAAATTGACTCTCTCTATTATCTCTCTTTTAAACGACAGCTAGACACATCATCTCACCTCTTATTAGCGACACACACCCCTTTTAAATGGTCTTTTAGTCTTTATTTATTTTTCTATTGTTTTATTTATTTTATAGGTTTTAACTGATATTATTTTTAACAGTTTTATTAGCGACAATTCCTTATAACCTTTATTAATATTATTATTTCGTTTTTATCATTTTTTAAATGTTATTATATATATTTGTATAGGTTTTTATGTTTTATTGTATCTATTCATTCTGTCTTATTTCTTCCTTTATTTTTCTAAAAGGGGATCATGATTTATTTCTTTGTGATTATACCTTGTACCTCCTTGTGTCTGTTAAACTGTTATATCATGTTGCTATTAGTGTTGCACGGTGTACCGATACTTGAAAGGTACCACGATACCCTGCCGTTAAAAACGTTACGATTCCTCCGTTTCATTAGTATCGGTACTTTAAGAATGACGGGGAAAAGTACTCCGGTGAGAAAGCGCCGTTTTAATAAGAGCCGTGTGTGTCAGCGCTCTGCTTCCACTCCCTGCACTGCAGCCGTGCCTGCAGTCCCGCCCCTCTCAAGCACGTTCTAAGTCCCTCCCCTCTCTCGTGCACGCGGCCACGCGCTAGCTGCCAGAGCATGTGAGAAAACGAGAAGCATGGCTGCAAGTGGGAGTGCAACTAAACTGCCGCTGCGCCTCGGCTTGTTGACAAAAGAGACGCCAGAAGCGAAATTTGGAAGTATTTGAGCTATATCTCCGACAGTGAGGGCAAGCCTACGGACACCACGAGGCCTGTCTGTGAGAAATGTTTTAGATCCCTGCAAACCAAGGGAGCCAACACATCAAACTTGGCTAAGCACCCACCGACCGGAATCCAGAGCTGTTTAAAGAATTTAAAGACAGACAGGTTAGCGAATGTGATAGATAACATAATTACATCATGCTCAAGCCCATGCCCTCAAATCTAAGTCAAACAAGTGTAATTTATTTTGTGACAAACGAGGCAATTAAAGGTGGGGTAGATACATTTGAGAAACCGGCTCGAGATCGCTAGAATTTGAAAATACACAACCGGAGAAAATCTGCCACTTCCTTATAGAGCCCCTCCTCCAACACACACGAACGCGCACATGACCAATGAGGGCACGAGATAAGTTTGTGCCCCAATGGAAGGCTGGTAGGTAGGCCGTAATACTGTAAAAAGTACAACCAATCCTTCTACAGATGAAATGTTGTTATGGATATTTTGTCAAAGCACTTAAGATATTCATTGCTATCGGGATGTTAAGAGCATTCCATGGAATATAACAAAAAGTGTATCTCGAGCCGGTTTCTGAAACTTACCTACCCCACCTTTAATGGCAATGATAACTGTCTAATATGGCTATCTTACCAATGTGGCTAACATCTGCAATATACATTTTGTCAATCATTATTATTTTTTTTATACTTGCCTGATTGCAGAAAAGTTTATTCAGATGGACACATATATATTAGAAGTCATGTTACAGGCACACAACACAAGCACAGTAGCCTATAACATGACACAGGTGCCGCTGCACAAACACACAGTTGCCAACAGCTGCACAGCATCAACAATAAAGCATGGATACACAGAGCGGTATGGACATACTCATTCTGGAACGGCGGCCACATAAACACACTGGCGCGCACACACACAAACATTGCGTAAGGTCCAATTGCTGCAAAACTATCAAAAAACAATAACTGTAATTAATAATTATTTGTTTATTTGTTTGTTTATTTATTTGGGGTTTTTTTTGTTTGTTTTTTTTACAAATCTTTTTATTGCAAACAAGTTATAATCCAGCAAATGACAAGAAGTAGGTACAGTAGTAGTCAATACAAAACAGTACAGATGTTACAGTTAGCAAATGTAGACAATGGGGATCATTACAAAGGACCTCCTTGAAAATAAAATAAAGTATTGCTCCATATTCACTTCAAGGTTCGTAAAGAGTCCTTGTTTACAGTTTTTTTTTTCTTTTTTCATTTAACCCCCCCACCCGCCACCCACAGGTATGGTTGGCCCAAAATAGTAAAATAACTGAATTAGTAAGTAAAACATAAATAATAATAATAATCATACTAATACAAATACAAATAAATAAAAAGAAAGTCGAGAGCGAAAACAGTCTGTAAGAATCCGGTATAAGGGAAGAAAATAATAGTAAACATTGTCGTCTTGGTGAGAAAAAAGGGAAAAGGAAATATAGAAGAGGGCAAAAGACAAAGGGTCATGGCGGAAGAGCAGTAATATGAATGGTCACTTTTATTTTATTTATTTCCTTTCAGAGAGCTACCTGGGACTCAGCGTCAGAAGTGATAGGGAGTTCTTTGATAAGGCCTAATAGTGGGTCCCAGGTAGTATGGAAGGATTTCAGAGATCCTTTTAATGAGAATCTTAACTTCTCCATCTGAAGGCATTGCAAGACATCACGTATCCACTGATCATGTGTTGGTGGGGAAGCATGTATCCATTTTAAGAGAATAGAGCGTCTAGCTAATAGAGTGGTGAAGGCAATGACACGGCGTATAGTAATGGGCATATTCTCAGATGGAGGAAGGCCGAAAAGTGCAGTCATAGGATTAGGGTCTATCTTTGTGTTAAAGGCCCGCTCAATGGTTCCAAATATGTCAGACCAAAATGTGTCCAACCTCGGGCAAGTCCAGAACATGTGCAGATGGTCAGCTGGGGATTGATTGCATCTGTTACAGGCATCACTACGATCTGGGAATATTTTAGCCAGCTTAGCATTAGTAAAGTGAGCTCTGTGGAGCACCTTGCACTGAAGTAGGCCATGTCTAGCACAGATGGAAGATGTATGGACTAGGTTGAGAATGTCACTCCATTGATCCTCGGAAATGTTGCTACCTAGATCACGCTCCCAGAGCTCCTTAAGAGGCACCATAGGGTCCGGACTCAGGGAACCAAACTGACCATAGAGAACTGAAACCAAGCGCTTTTGATCAGGGTCGAGTGTGAGAAATGTATCAATCGGTGATTCGGGGGGGCGGTTAGGAAAATGGGGAAATTGCTTGATTTGGAAAAACCGGAAGAGATGACTGTTGGGCAGGTTGAATTTGACTGAAAGGGACTCAAAGGATGCAAAGACTCCATCCTCGTAAAGGTCATTAAGCGTTGCGAGACCATTGTTCGACCAAACGCGGAAGGCCGGGTCAGTACACGATGGGGGGAATAGGTGATTGTTTGAAATTGGGGCGTGAACCGAAGCTCTATGTAACCCGTGCTGTTTCCTGAATTGGAGCCAAATGCTTAAGGTGCTAGTAACAATTGGGTTACTCAAATGTTTATGGGAAGCTACAGGGAGCTGAGAGCAGATTATAGAGTGCAAAGGAGCAGAAGATGACAGCTCGATATGTACCCAAGGTGGGCAGGGGTCTGAAAGTTTATATTTAGCCCAATAGAGGAGTTTGTTAATATTACAGGCCCAGTAATAGTGGCGAAAGTTGGGGAGCGCCAGGCCCCCTTCTGATTTAGGGAGTTGGAGACACAACCTTCTAATACGCGCAGGCTTGTTGTTCCAGATGAACGCATTCAACTGCTTATCAAGATCAGTGAAAAAAGAGTTATTGATGCGCACTGGGATGTGTTGGAAAAGGTAAAGAAACTTTGGCAGGATGACCATCTTTATAAGGTTTACGCGACCCGCAAGAGACAGGGGAAGGGAGGCCCACCTAGACATATCGGCTTTGCATTTATCTAGTAGAGGCTGAAAGTTTTTAGGGAACAGGTCTTTAAAAGAGTTTGCAACAAACACCCCCAAGTATTTGAACCCCTCCACAGCCCTTTTAAAGGGGAATAGGGATTGGGGAAGTGCCTCAGCCATTTTATTTACAAAAAATACTTCGCTCTTTTGAATGTTTAGTTTGTAACCTGATACACGGCCAAATTGATCTAAAATCGACAGTATGGGGGGGAGAGAGGATAAGGGGTTCGAGATCATAAGAAGAAGGTCATCAGCATATAGAGACAGTTTATGAACCATGCCATGACGCGTAATGCCCTCAAACCTATCATGGCTTCTGAGCCAGATAGCGAGAGGTTCAATAAGAGGAAAGAGGACACCCCTGGCGAGTACCGCGTTGGAGAGAGAAAGGGGGAGATCTAATGCCATTAGTGTGTACAGAGGCAGATGGAGAGGCATATAGGAGTTTAATCCAGGAAATAAATTGGGAATCGAAACCAAATTTATCAAGACTAGAAAATAGGAAACCCCACTCAACCCTATCGAAGGCCTTCTCTGCGTCAAGTGTCACTATGACTTCGGGGGTGTTAGAGGAAGGAGAGAAAATTATATTGAGCAACCTCCTTGTGTTAAAAAAAGAGTGTCTCCCCACCATAAAGCCTGTTTGGTCCAGCGAAATGATATCTGGCAGTACACGTTGGAGGCGGATAGCCAGTATTTTGGCCAGTATCTTGCAGTCCACATTTAACAGTGAGATTGGTCTGTAACTGCCACACGAAGTAGGATCTTTGTCTTTCTTGAGAAGCAAGGAGATAGACGCAGTGGACAACGTTTCTGGCAATCGGCCTGACTGGCGAGAGTCATTGTACATCCTAGCCAAAATCGGGGCTAACTTGGAACAATATGCCTTATAGAATTCAACTGTATAGCCGTCGGGCCCAGGAGACTTCCCACTTTGCATAGATTGTATTGCATCATGTATCTCAAGGGTGGATATGGGGCCGCCCAATTCGCTAGCGATGTTCTCGTTAATTTTGGGGTAAATTAAGGAGTCAAGAGGATTGGGGGTCGTGGCAGGGATCGGGGGACAATCCGAAGTGTAGAGATTGGTGTAGAATTCCGAGAAAGACCTGTTAATATCAGCTGGATTGGAAGTAAGGTTGCCATCTGACAATCTGATTTGGGGAATCAATCTGGACGCACTGACCGCACGAGCTTGTTGAGCTAGGAGTCTACCAGCTTTGTCGCCCTGCTCAAAGTAACGCTGCCTACACTGTCTCAGTTGTCTCTCAACAATGCCTGTCATCAGAAGGTCGTGTTCTGAATGTAGCAGGAGGCGTTTTTTATAGAGAGAAGGAGAGGGAGAGGAGGAGTATGATTCATCGAGTAAGTGAAGCTCAACACAGATTTCTGAAAGCCTAGCCTTTTCATCTTTTCTCTTACGTGAAGTGTACGAAATGACCTGTCCCCACACAGTGGCCTTAAAGAGCCTGTGACACGGTTTTCCCCCATCATCCAAACCCATCAATTTGAGTACATATTGTCCCCTTGAAAACCGTTACTGAACTGATTTTGGATATTTGTACTTTGATAACCATTAATCTGCCTTCAATGTTGACAATTTTCTGGATCTTCTCGCGGATTCTTCAAGTCCCGCCAAATGATGGGTGACGTCATTGCGGGCACAGCGCTCCAGCTGCACCGTCCAGGATCCCAGCATCTGCATGTAAACCTTTATATATATACAGTCAGATGTAAACGCACGACGGCGCACACAGCAGCAAGCTCAGACAGCGATGACAGGTTAATGTTGAACGTGTCTGAGAGCTCATATGAGGCTGAAGGATCGGTTTATGTTGTATCTGTTAGAAGTTTAGGAATGAGGTGCGTCAATATGGGCGATCATATGGTCATGTAGCCAGTGGGACTGGGACTAAAAATCATCCCGGGACTCTCGACCGGCCCACTTCGGTTCAACGGGGGAAGTGGGGGATGTAGATAGTAAATGTAAATATGTAAATATTTGTGTCACTGCATCCTGGTAAAATACAAATATAATGTATAATGTCTGTGTCTTTGACATTAGCGCTGCTCGCCACCTGTGCCCTGTAGGCTACTACGAAGCCAGTTCAACAGACCCTGGATATGTTTGAGTAACAAACAAACTAACAACAACAAACTAACAAACGAGATATCGCTAAGCGGTCCTACGACGCTGGTTATCAACTGGGTAAATCAAGCCAGGGTTTCTCTCTCCAGCTGAGAGCGCGTTCACGTCTAAGACACGAGTGGATCTGACTTTAATTACATTTGTCTCGAGTGTTTCGGCAACATAATGTGTTAAATAATACTTCTGCATCCAGTATGTGACACTGTGAGTGTTGCACGGCCAGATGAGGCTGGAGAAGCTGACTCAGATAAGGAAATATATGATATATTATGATATTATATGATCGATGATCTGATTGATGATGTAATATGAATGATAAGTGCGACACGTCGGCGTCTTCTCTGCATGGCAGTTTAAACTGTATTTTCTTTATCCTGTAATATGACTTGAGAGATTTAAACTCCACACACTGAGTGATCGCTTTTCTATAGATGCCGGAGGCGGGCAGCGTCAGGTAAAAGAAGTTATTTTGCCTTCTCAAACCTGAGCCTCACGCGCCGCCTATGGGGGATGTGCTAGTTACTTATCCGACCGGCCCACTTCGGTACCGGCCCATCGGGATTCGTCCCGATGGCCAGTCCGCCACTGCACCCAGCCCACGTAAATTGTCAACGGGGGGAGCCTCGCTGCGGGGAAACGGTGGACCTAGTGTCCCGATCGGAGTGGGAATAATAATAATAATCCGTGCATTTTATCCATTAATTTCCCCCAACATTGTGGTAAAAAAAACACACGTTTAATCCATGTTGTTGGTGTACTACAACTACAAAAAGCATCGGTTTGTTTTCTCATCAGGAAATGCAGACCGGCTCAAACAAACGATTTTTAATCATCATCCTCACTCATCATTTAATGAGCATCATATGTTCGCCGCATTGACATGAAAGCACTAATAAATGTAGTTTCATCCACTTGAGTATACAACTACAAAAATAATCGATTTGTTTTTATATCACATCCGACGGGAGGAAATTCAGCAGCTCTCACTCCCGATTTTTAATCCTTATGTAATCATCATCTTCACCACGATCATTTATGTTTATGTCGCCGAATTGACATGAAAGCACTGACAAATATGAATATACTGTAGTCAACTTCATTAAAACGTTATTAACGTGCCTAATCTCAGTAATTCACCATTTCTACGCATGACAACACACTTTGTCCGTGTTTGGCTCTCGAAGCGTTCCCGCATTGACGTCGCTTCCCCCAAAACTTCAAAATGAGTCAAGGAATTTCCCCGCGATGTTCGAAATGATTGATATTTAACGGAACGGTATCGCTTTTTCTAATCTCGTAATCTAGTAATCTCGAACTGACGGTTCGAGATTACTAGTAGCCCAATATTTCATTGCACAACAGTTGTTGGGATGGTGTCACAGGCTCTTTAAGAGCCTCCCAAAGAATACTGCTACTAATGTCGGAAGTGTCGTTAATTTCAATGTAGGAAGAAATCTGAGTGGAAAGATAGTCTCTAAATTCACTGTCTGACAGCAGGGGAGAATTGAATTTCCATAATGGAGGGGGGGACATACCAAGAGGGAAATTAATGTCAACCGAAGTGGGAGAATGATCTGAGATGGCTATCGGATGGTATTCGCATGAATTGACTAGATGAATCAAATTGTTATAGAGCAAAAAGAAATCAATTCGTGAAAAAGTGTGGTGCCTGTGTGAGAAGAAGGAAAATGCTCTACTTTGCGGGTTAATAAATCTCCAGGGGTCTAAGAGACCTAATCGTGATGCATTGTGCATTACTACCTTGGCCGAATTGGAGAGAGTGGCTTGTGTGAGCGATGACCTGTCGAGACTCACGTCCTGGACCAAATTCCAGTCACCAGCCATAATAATACGATGATTGTCGGCGTTGGGAATTTGAGCAAAGAGGTTCACAAAAAAATTACCATCATCCCAATTGGGAGCGTAGATAGAAGCTAGTATCACTGGTGTGTTCTGTAGTATGCCCGAAACTATGACATAACGACCATTGGGATCTGATATCGAATTTGTCAATTCAAATCTGACATTCTTGTGAATAATAATAGCTGCCCCTCTGGCTTTGTGGGAGAATTTTGAGTGGAACAAGTGACTCATCCATGCCCTTTTAATACGAAGGGTATCAGAAGATTTAAGATGAGTTTCCTGCAGGAATATGACATCTCCATTCAGATGTTGCAACCGTGTCATTACCTTACCAATCTTAGTAGCGTTGTTCATGCCCTTAGTATTCCAGGAAATCAGGCGCACTCCTCTACCTGTCGTTGTCATGGCAGACACCATCTAGGAAGTTCCTCAAAGACAAGTTTACCTGGACAAACTCTGTCTTGCATACACAGGAGAAAGAGAAGAGAGGACGACGAAAAATAATAGTAATGATGATAACAAAAAAAAAATTAAAAAAATAAAACCCATGTGGCCATACCTATAGCTAAACCCAAAATGCACAGCATAATCAAGCACTCTAGCTTAGATCTATGTAATTACACTAACGCTTGTAATTACACTAACACTAGTCTTCCGGGGACCTAGTCCCTATCTAAACAGTAAACCATCCCCATATTATCCCACCAAACCACAGAGAACAGAGAAGAGAACACAAATACAATTTAGTGCAGTAAAAATCAGCATGAATAGCCAGTCCAACAAGTAAATACAATGTATTTTATCCATACAGATACCCTAAATGAGACATAATAGGAAATAAAATAAAGTGCAAAAGAAATACCTGAATGGTAAAGGCACAGGTGGACAGGAAAATAAGCTAGTGCAACAGCTCCACGTCAATAGAGCTGTGGCTCCCTCTAGAGGCAAAAGCGATACTCTGCGGATAACATGTCGTGTGACCTATCAACAGGCATTCATAACGGCAAGGAACACACACAAAAAAAGGAAAATATAAGAAGTCTAGCCGTGGAAAAACACACATGTCTGTCTGCGTGTTAACGGCATAATTGGAACCCATGTGAACTAACAGGTCAGACAAGTTACTTAGGTAGCCAGTAAGGCTAGTAAAATGGGCTAACGTTACCAAACCGCAGCAGTCAGGCGGAGGAGGAGGCATGAGAGCCGATACCAGATCGGTTATCTGCAATAAAGTTCTTGGCCTCAGAAACGGAGGAAAGTCTCTTCCTGGCCCCGTCCTTCAGTGTGATGTTAAGCCTCGCCGGGAAAAGTAGTGCGGGCTTGAAGCCCCGTTGGTAAAGTTCAGACATCACCTCTTGGTATTCCCTGCGCTGTTCCACTATCTCAGAAGGATAATCCTCGTAGATTGCAATGGGGGTCCCACGGTACTGCAGCTTGCCTCTTTTAGCTCTGGCCTCACGGATGATCTTATCTTTCTGCTGGAATCTGTGGAGCCTGATGACCACAGGTCTCGGTCTCTGACCCGGTCCTGGCTTGATGGAGAGTGTACGGTGCGCTCTGTCGCACTCCGGTGGAGACTCAAAAACGCTGTCACCAAGGACTTCAGCCAGAAGTTCAGAAAAGAAGGAAGAGGGGTGAGGCCCTTCGATGGACTCAGGTAGACCAATAATCCTGATATTGTTGCGGCGGCTGCGAGACTCGAGGTCCGTCAATTTAGCTTGTAGCTTAGTATTATTCTCAGCTAGTTTAGCACACATCGATTCCAAACTTTGTATGCGTCCGTCTTGTTCGTTAGCGTTGGATTCAAGCGAATTAATTGAGTGGGTATGATCGGAGACTGTGGTTTGAATGCAGTCTAGCTTGGCTTCGAGCGTGGATATAGTAGCCTTGAAATCCGCAGAGATAGCATTCCGGTGTTGTTCCAGTTGGTTAGCCAAGTCCGTCATGTTGAAGTCACCGCCATTTGCCGCCGGCACGGAAGACTGCTCCTTCTTGCCCGATCTCTGCTGCTTGGCAGCCATAATCCAGCACCAGAGTGTTCAGAGAGGAATACTTATCCACCTGGAGATGGCCAAAGGCAAAACTATGGGGATTTAAAATAGTCAATGAATAAAAGTTACGGGAGCTAGATTCGACACTGCCTACTCCATCTTGCCCCACCGGAACTCCGTCAATCATTATTTACATTACCATCACCTATGGTCATGAAGGATGGGTCATGACCGAAAGAACGAGATCGCGGATACAAGCGGCCGAGATGGGTTTTCTCCGCCGGGTGGCTGGTGTCTCCCTTAGGGATAAGGTGAGAAGTTCGGTCATCCGAGAGGGACTCGGAGTTGAGCCGCTCCTCCTTCGCGTCGAAAGGAGCCAGTTGAGGTGGTTCGGGCACCTAGTTAGGATGCCACGTGGGCGCCTCCCTAGGGAGGTGTTCCAGGCACGTCCAGCTGGGAAGAGACCAAGGGGTAGACCTAGGACCAGGTGGAGGGATTATATCTCTTCGCTGGCCTGGGAGCGCCTTGGGATCCCCCAGTCAGAGCTGGTTGATGTCGCCAGGGAAAAGAAAGTTTGGGGCTCTCTGCTGGAACTGCTACCCCCGCGACCCGACCGCGGATAAGCGGGAGAAGATGGATGGATTATTTACATTACTGTACTATTACATGTTAATAAAATATAAAAAAATATATATTTTATAAAACAAAAAAGTTGTTAATTTTATTTAATACGAATTCTTGTCATTTTTGTTTGTAGCCTTTATTTGACCAGGTGAAGCCCCTTGAGATCAAAAGATCTCTTTTCAAGGGTGACCTGCAGGACATTAGTTACACATGTAACATAAAAACAACAGAACAACAATAAGGATGACATACAACATAATGTACAGGGTATAGTTTACAAACTCTATTTACAGTGACAGGTACCATGAGTATCAAACAGCATGTCACCCAGCCGAGTTTTAAAGTGATGCAAGGGAACCAAAGTGCTCAGTTTTAAACAGGTTTGCAGACTGTTCCAATTTAGTGGAGCTGCACATCTAAAAGCTGTCTTCCCTAAGACAGTCCTAGCACTTGGCACATTCAATAAAACAACATCATGAGATTTCAGGGAATACGTACTTTCAATTCGTCGAGAGATCAGAGAGCAGCTATAAAAAGGTAGTTTACCCAACATGGCTTTATAGATGAACATGTACCAATGACTGAGCCTCCGTACAGTTAGTGAAGGCAGACCTGCCTTGGCATACAGGGTACAGTGATGAGTAAGTGCTTTACAGTTAGTAACAAATCTCAGAGCACTGTGATACGCATTTATTTTGTTTATTGTTCTCATTGTTTAAAAGTTTGTGTTATGGTTCTGGTTCTGGTGTGAAATAAAGCACAATAATTACATTTAAGACTGTTTCCCTTTTTTTAAGAAAAGTATCGAAAAATAATCGGAATCGCAATTCTTGACTTGGTATCGGTATCGAAACCAAAATGTTGGTATCGCGACAACACTAGTTGCTATGCTGCATGTTTCCAAAAAGGTCTTACCGTCTGATCTGAGGGGATTCTATGTGCCATTTTGTTAAAGCACTTTGAGCCGCACCTGGTGTATGCAATGTGCTATATAAATAAAGCTTTACCAGCTAAAACAGTAAATATGGTAAGGGTCGGTTCTCCAAATTATAAATCAACATTGTTTACTCACTTCCCTTCAGTGGTCTCTTTTGTCAGGTTTTATGAAATCTCTTTTTCTGAGATGTATGCTTCCAGCGCAGATACATTGGAAGTATTTGTCACAGATACAGACAACTAAGAAGAATATATGTTGTTTGCCTCCTGGATTGAAAAGATGGGATGTGTGGTAAAATCGACATTTTCAAGTGAGGCCGACTCAGCTAGGGCTGTGCAATTTAATCGATCTTGCGATACATATATCGATATTTAGTTTTCCGAGAAAGTATCGATATTTCAGCCGCGGGTATCGATACATTAAGTCTGATAACTGTGTTCGTTATACTCGCGTCCAGGAGAGAAGCTTTAAAAAGGAGACTAAGTGAGTCTCTGAGAATGTTCAAATGTATACTTTAATTAATAAAAAGCACGGTAATGTTACAAGCAGAAGATGGTTCAGTCAGAAAAACAGCTGTGTTCTGGCTCTCGTGAGCGAAGGGAAGAGAGCGAGCTCCACCTTTCCAGCTGTTAAATATCCTCTGCTGAATCCTCCCTGTGGGCCGGTTGGCGCTGCTGGGGATCGGCCCTCCACGTCTCCAATGTTCGTTGTTGCGCATTACAGAGGATTCAGACATTGCACATTCAATATATAACTAAACACGCCTTTTCTCCTCCTTATCTCTTTCATGACTTTTCATTTAATACATTTTAAACGCTGTAATCAATACTCCAAAAATACCTCACGGCTGGTATCGTTTCCGGTAGTTCCGAATGTTGTCTCATGCTACCCACGTCTGTAAAGAAACGTATTCAAATAAACTGTACCTTCATTTAATATTCAGCAATAATAATATCTCGACGTCTATAGTTGTAGTGTTGAAATCAGTAGGTTTCGGTGTGCAACACTCCGTGTCATATCGCTACTAAATTCACCTCTATAGGAAATTGTATATTAGCCACATGCTAAATGCTAACCGGAGATGAAGGATTTTCAGAATAAAAGCTCAACAACTTCTGGTTTTTCAGTATAAAACAGCATTTAAACTGACGGTATGTTTATGGTACTTTATGCCATCAAAACATTGATTTTAATTTCTAACAAGTCCCATTCAAATCCCCCGTGTTCCGCCACCTGCTGCACCTTTTAATTCTCCATTGTCCATTGTGATACTGCACTTTATGTACTTACGTTTCAAAGGCTTGTAAGCTACAGTGTGCACTGTTTCAATAAATGAAACTAATTTTCTCACCACATCTTTTGATTCATTTTGTCCAGCATTTGCAAGCTGGAGACTCTCTGTCAGAGCCATATATTGTATAATCGATGCTTTCAGTTTTCAGTTGAATTACTTCAATCCAAGTCACTGGAACACTCACAAGATGTCACCAAAATCCCACTGTCCCTTTAAAATCTTTCAGAAAATGATATAAGTGTATCGAATTATATCGAATCGTATCGTTGGCTGAATATCGTGTATCGTATCGTATTGTGAGATTAGTGTATCGCCACAGCCCTAGACTCAGCATGCATGTCCTGGGAGGTAAATAGAAATAAGTCTGCAATGACTTTGAATATGGTGAATTATAATGGGAAATGATAAGGGCCACATTATTATTCTGGCCTCATCTCACATTTTAAGGCTTTTAACAAACCACTACAGTTTTTACGGTGCACTAAAGTACATTTCTGTTAATTGAGTCACTACAAAGTAATCCCTCTTTACTGACAACTAAACATGTACAGAGAGTAGGAGGGTCGCCCTGTCCTCTTCTTCGAGACAGTGGGTGGGGCAGACCGCTCCAGAAGAGACGCTGGACCTTGAGATACGATATATTTTGCAAACTCAAAAGCCCAAAACAAATGTTCCATCTCAACAGTGCAGTTTGAGCTGGGTTTGTTTCTTACTTGCTCGTGGAGAGACGTAGTTAGGTGATAAGGACCAGCAGATAAACAAATGTGTTCAATTACATTTATGAGGTCAAGAAAGACACATTGAGATCACTTGGATTCCTATTTTTTTATTTTTTTAAAATGCAGTCATCCAAAGAGTTTACAAGTCACCTGGCTGTACTCAAATGATCTATAAGATCCCATTGCTATATACATAAATAGTAACAATTGGTACACACTTTTCACAGTACACACTGTGAAGACCACTGAGACAAATGTAACATTTGTGATATTGGGCTATATGAATAAACATTGATTGATTGATTGATTGATTGATTGATTGATTGATTGATTGATTGATAACAAATCAACAGTACCTGTAGACTGTGTTCAGTGTTGGTCTGCTCAGTGGCTTCAGTAGTATTTGCAGCTAACACTTCAGATTGAGGTTAGAATGCATAATAAAGCCTGAATTAGTGTAAAAAGTTTCAGAATATGGCTGTTCGTTCCCTGGTTTCCAGTCAACCTCCAGTAAACTCAATCAGTGGGTCAAATTCATGTTTCAGATAACATTCATTTAATTGCCCCTTACCTTAAAGGTGGGGTAGGTAATTTTGGAGAAACCAGCTCGAGTGCGCTAGAATTTGAAATTACACAGCCGGAACAAATCTGCCTCTTCCTTACAGAGCCCCTCCTCCAACACACACGAACGCACACTTGACCAATGAGGGCGCGAGATAAGTTTGTGCACAGATGGAAGGCTGACAGGCAGGTAGGCCATCCAGTTATTTTAGCCGGGCCGGCTCAGATGATTGGTCGTGTTTTTTACAGTACTACAGCTTCTACAGATGACATTTTTTATGGATTTTTTGTCAAAGCACTTCAAGATATTCATTGCTATCGGGATGTTAAGAGTATTCCATGGAATATAACAAAGTGTATCTCGAGCCGGTTTCTCAAATGTACCTACCCCACCTTTAAGGGTTATCTTTTCAGCCATATAATGACTGCTTCGTGCACATACAGACAGAGCTATAAAATATAACTTAGTACATTTACTCAAGTACTGTACTTTACAATTTTGAGGGACTTGTACTTTACTTGAGTATTTTCAGTTTTTGCTACTATGTACTTCTACTCCACTACAATTCAGAGGTATATTGTGTACTTTTACTCCACTACATTTATTGAATACCTTTAGTTACTCTGCAGATTTGGAGGTATAATTATTAAAATGATATTCAACACTTCAATATGAATGTAGTTAAACCTGGTCAAAGTAATTCAAACTAGCTGCACCTTTACCAGCTTTGATAACACTTGAATGATCAATCATTATAAAACAATTGGGCAATGTGCATAATAAGTACTTTTGGTACTTTAAGTATATGTTGATGCTAATACTTTTGTACTTTGACTTGAGTAACATTTTGAATGCATGACTTTTACTTGTAACATAGTATGTCTACACTCTGATACTTCTACTAGTACTTAAGTACAAGATCTGAGTATTTCTTCCTCCTATGCATACAGTCTTCTCACACATCATGCTAAGATACAACTGTTTACAATGGAGCATGCATCATGTCACACTGCTGCTACACATCGCTCTTGATGTCCCGCTGGCCCTCGGGCAGGCCCAGGGGTTTGAGGGAGGAGGGGATGGGTAGCTGGAGCAGACTGTCCGGGAATGTGGCCGGGCTGAGCTGCCTCAGTATAGTCTGCATGGCGGTGAGGAGCAGCGGCGCCGGGCTTCTTCCGGACAGATAGCTGAGCGTCTCCTCCCCCAGCACCTCGCTCCATCGCTCCGGCTCTCTGCTCAGAGCCCCTTGCATCTTAAAGTGAACCTTTGGTATGAACATGAGCAGGTTGTCCAGACACTGCCTCCCCTCCCCGCATCTCGCTTCTTTACCCTCCCTGAGTTTCTCCAGAATTACATCCACCGGGGTCAGGCCGTTGTGGTCCGGGGCTTGCGGGGCCGCTCCGTTCCCCAGCAGCATGATGACCACCTCGGGCCGCAGGAGCTCGCAGGCTAGATGCAGGGGGGTCCTGCCGTCCTCCATGTGAAAACACCCGTCTCTGTCCGTGTAGGATGTCGCGCTGGGTATCCGGTGTGTCTCCTGTAAGATGAGGCCGAGGATGTAGCGCCTGTCGTAGCGGACAGCCATGGCCAGGTGCGGGGCGGAGGACGGGCAGCAGCAGAAGCGCTCCCCGGGCTTTGCTAGCGCTTGGTCGGTGTACCGGCTGAGCAGGTACTTGGCGTACGCCTGGTGGTCGTGAACTATAGCGTATAGCAATGCTTCCGAAGAGGTATAACTCCTCTGGCTGGCGTCCTCCTGGTAAAAGGTCTGCATCGTCCGTATTTCCTCCAGCATCCACACCGGCTTCAGGTCCCGCACAGCCCGGTAGAAGAGCAGCGAAAGGGACTTGCGGTTCTTCCCGGGGCTCTGAGCCGCCGAGCTGACGGTGACAGAGGCCATGTCGACCCGGGTAACTTATGTCCTCAATGGGTTAGCCAGCAGACAGACAGCGTCCTTCTTCGCTCTGGAGCCATTACTTCACGAGCTGTGAGTTACAGGAGCAGAACACACACTCATACTGTGTTTACTTACAAAGCACGGAGTGACGACACGCCTGCAGTGCTGTCCTAGAGTCATTTCACTCACAAGGAGACTGGAGACACACATTCCTGCACGCTCCTGACAGCAGCAGCTGCGGGATCCCTCTCTGCAGTACTGCGCTAGTACCCATGCGCAGAATGTAGCAACCTCAAAAGAGTCTTTGAAACTTTATTGACAACTGTGTTCAAATGTTTCCTGAAGGGTAAATAACAGACTGTACACATGTTACAAATGGTATGGATTATATCCTACTGTGTAGCGGTATATAATTATTATTTGTATTATTTTGTATTAGCCTATTATTATTATTATTATTATTTTGACTTCTAATTGTTAGTCTTATAAAACATGCTTGAAGTTAGAAATTATTCTCCAATTTCATCCTTTTTAATTGAAAACTATTTTCATCTGAAAATGGGAGGTGGTGTTAAATAAAATCTGAGTTGCCCCAAATGTAATAAATGAGAGAAAAATGTTTTTCAAATGACTTTTCTCAATTTTGTATTGATATTATTTGACTGAATATTGCCTGAATATACGTTGTCTATCTGCACAATGCTTGCTTGAGGCTGAAATATAATTGTAGTTATACTGTACATGTCAGTGTAACAACTAATCAAAAGAATCATGGGCAGTGGCGACTGGTCATCAGGGGCAGAGATGGTGGGGCTGTGCCCCCACCTAGTGTCAGCAGAATTTTTTTTAAATAATGCTTACAACAAAATGCAAAAAATAAATAAATAAATATATAAAATATATTTTAAGATCATGTTTAATCATCTGATTCGTCTGTACTTTGCTGTTTTAGTCTGTGTTCTTCTAATTAGTGTCCACAGTGCAGGACCGGCCCTGACTAATTTGCTGCCCTCGGCAAGATTTTAGCTGGTGCCCCCCCAAAATGCAGACACTCACTATGACTCGTGCATGTATGCACGTGCACGGTTGTGGCATGACCACCACAACAGAAAGATATGGACACAAGATGTGTGCAAATGTATTTAGTATCCTATATCCATGTGGACATGATTTAAGTGGGGGGTGGACCTAACATCCTCTAGGGGGGTCCGGGGGCATGCTCCCCGGGAAGATTTTATTTTTTAATATTGAAGTTAAAAGCATCAATCTGGTGCACTTTGAGAGCAACATGAAGAGATCTATGGATACATCTCTCAACACCCATATGAAACAGAACTGTAAGCAGATTTATTTTTCTTTATAGATATTTTACAAATCACTCCCCTTTTAAATTGTATTGTTGTTTATTAATAACAACTTTTTTTTACTGTCATATAGTATTTTATACTATAAGAGACTAGATGAAAATCTATTATCTTGTTTTTTTATAACTATAATGATCATATAAAGGTGTGCCTTTATCTCACTGAGCTGAGGTTATCAGAGCCTCTCAGTCTTTCAGGAGAGAGCTCTCTAAAGCTCTCTCCCCTGCTTACACAGTAAATTCCAATGTTAATAAAAGCTGTATACGTTTTTTGGGAGTTTGATTTATTTTTAAATTAACACAAATACAAAATTAAAACCTATAATTGCACACTAAAACCATTATTTCAAAAAAAGAACTTTCACATAAACCTCTGGTTTTTACTGGGGCTGGGGCAGTTCAACTTGATTTTTGGGGGGGGGGGGGTGCGCCATAGTTTATGGGTGCTGTACGCACTATAGGCGTAGTTCTGTTAGTATAAGATAATAAGATGTACTTTGTTGATCCAAAATTGGGAAATGGTGTTATGAAATAAGACATTACAAAAAAAAATTATTTCTAACTTTTTATTTATTTATTTAGTTTCTGTGCCCCCCCATAGATTGGTGCACCCTTAGCATTCACCTTTACTGCCTATGCCAAGGGCAGGCCCTGCCACAGTGTGTGCCTATAGAGGCTTTGCATATGACGTCACGGGTGACGCGGCGTCAGCCCAGCGGCCATACTGGAGTACCAAAACAGACACCGTAATACTCATAGCCTACCTGTTTTTTATCGGACATATAATGGTGAACTTCTGTGCTATTGTTGGCTGCGGCAACAGAGGTGATCGAAACAAGGGGCCAAAGTCATTTTACAGGCTGCCGGCGGTTATAACACACCAGGGTGAAGCAATGTATGCACTTTCAAAGCGTCGACGGGAAACATGGCTCAATAGGATCGGACGGGAGGATCTCAAACCATCCAACCACAACTATACTCGCGTTTGTGGGGATCATTTCACGTCATGTAAGTGTCAGGTTTTACAAATCAACATACAACCCACTTACTAAGACATGTATCTTAACAAGGACATATGAATCCTGGAGTCTGTGTCATCGATCGACATATCAGATTGTGGAGTATCTACAAAACAAAGTCATCCCTTGGCTCAGGTCATCTTCCCACCAGTCTGTCAATCCCCTGCAGTGCTTCGTTTAACTGTAATTTAAAGAAATTCCTCCCCCTACTGGCCATTTGATTATATGTAAACAGTAAAGGCTGTACAGTCCCTGGCACCTTTTCAGAGGCTTTTGGTTTCCTCAATTATTTGTCATGTTCCAATGTCTTGACACCAGCATTTTAAATATATCTAAAGTCTGACTTCGCCTGTCAAAAGAGGTGACATTTGTATTAATTAACAGGTCACCCAGGATATAACTGACCTACAATCTGATTTATTTGCAGGTAAACCAGTGGCACTTTTTGACAAAAATCATCCTGACTGGGCACCGTCTGTCAAATTGGGCCACGAGAAAATTACAGCACCTTCCCCTGCTACACATGCCAGGTATAAACGCGCCAGAAAAAGGTCATCCATCGCACCACTTGATCTCTACAGCATGGTGTCTGATATTCCATCTCCAGAAGAGCCCGCACCAATCCTGGGAGCCACTGGGGAAGAAGGAATGATTGAACCAGAGACTGGCACTGCAACTCAGACTGATTTGACTGGTGAAATGATTGACAAAATGTCATTTGAAATTAATAATGTAACAACAGAAAATGTTAACTTAAAAGAAAAGCTTGTAATATATTACTAATGTATTTTTTACTTTCTAAAGATGTAGATGGGATTACATTGATGGATAAAATAGCTGAAGTGTGCTGCGACCTGAATAATGTGTGTGATACTGTAATACCCATTGATTGAGCCTTTACACTCTGTTACACCCCAATCAACCCATATCAGATTGAAAAATATGATACGTTTGTATTGTAATTATTATTACATTATTGTCAATGTTGTACTTGGTCAATTAAATCATCAAAATCTTGATAATCAGAAAAGTGATTTGGGGTTTGGTTGTGTAGGGGAATGTTTGAACAATTATTTAAGATGTTTTCAGACATGGAAGATTAATGTTTTTCTCTCAAGTTTTCTATTGTCAGATTGTACACCTCCCAAATTGCTTGAATGTGGTTTCAGACCTGCACTGCGCACTAGAATAGTACTGGTAGAATATTCAAGGTTGGGTAAATACATTTGGAAAAAAACAATTGAAAGGGCAAAGTATTATATTTATTACAAGTTTCCAATTTACCCATTGAAAAATAAGTATGCTCCTATAACTGTAAGCTGCAGAGATCACCTCACATAACAGAGATACATTAACATTGTGTCCATATTACAGTTTTTGTCAATGCTAAAACACATTTTTTGAAAGCAGGGCTTATTTTCTCAAAACACATTCACAAAACCATACACACAAAGTGCAAAACACCTCATATATAATCACATAAATATATACACTGTCATTCAGATTGATTAATACTTCTGTTTCTTTTGAGAGGGGACATGCTGATGACATTTGTCACAATACCAGCTTCCTTTGGCGGCAACTGTACCAACACATTCAAAATGAAACCAGGTAGTTTCACAATTTGTGTTATCACATCCTATCATGGGAAGCTTTTCCTCTCCACGACAAAGGCACCACTTGGGTACCAGTGGTTGGGTATCGGTTGGCTGAGTCAGAGTGGCACATACAGCAGGGTCTGGTATCAGGCAGAGAGGCCTTTTTGGTGCAGTAATGGAGACTGGTGTAGTTGCACTGGGAATTCTGGTGAAGAATTGCCCACTCAACTCGAGGAGAATGACCTTCTGAAAGAATTCATGAGCTTTGGGGTATACCTTCTCCCAAAAGTCAATATCTGGGGTTATGCGTTCAAGATGAATCTTTCCATTCACCCACAGAACAAAGTCAGCATATTCAACATCGCATAGAATAACTGGGTCTGCACTTGATAGAAATAGGCATGGTCTTCTTCAGCCTGTCCTGTCCGACATGTATGGTCTGACGGTGCAGCAACACAGTAGGGGCATTTAATTTCCAAAACACCTACACCACAGCACTTGCAGGACACAACACCATCTGGAGTAGCACCTAAATATGGAAATGTTGGCGATAACACGAGCCCAGAATCCTGGCAAATGAAACTGTCATGTTGATTCATAATTGTAATGTAATCTTCACGTGCTGATTTCTCGTGATTACATCCCCATTCAGTAGCTGCAGTTTTGAATTGTGTGGCTTCTGGGTAACAAATAGCTTTAATCAAGCTAAGCGATGGTTTACTTGCACTTGTTGAACATGCTGCCTTCATACGAGATGTTGTAATCCGCCCAGCTGTGTATCGATACCAGAGTTTGGATTTGGCCTGTGTTTTTGTTGCCTTCTCAATGACATCTGCCTCCGGCTTGGTGATAGCGACATTGATCCCTTGGCAATGTTCTGCAAGCGCTTTATGGTCCATTTCTAGGCAGTTCTCACTTTTTAAACTAGAAAGCGGCTTAGGAAATGTTGACAAAGTCACTTTTGGGACAAAATCGGCATTGTGTGGAGCTGAGATTGTCAATATTGCACACTTCCTTCCAGTAGATTTCAGTGATGCCAGGAAAGACTGTTGCTCAGCATCTGTCACTTTTGGAATTTCCCTCGAGTGACGTAAAAGTGGTGGTGTTGTTGTTGTTGTTGTTAAATTAGCTGCATCACCAAGACTGTCAATTGCTTGGCTTAAACGATTCCTTCGGGTTTTAGCCGAACTAAAGTCAATGTCAGCAACAGGGGAAGGTGTTACATCCTTCACTGATCCAGGTAGAAGCCAATACGCCTTTTCCTGGGTAACTGTCTTGGCATCACGTATCCGTAGTCTTCATATTAATAATAATAATAATAAATCATATGTGTCCGAAAGGGAGTAGGAGGAAGCAAATGCTTATTAATTCCCACCCCTTACTTGATCAATGATTGTCCTTTAAATCATTATGCAAGTTATTCCTACTTAGATTTACATTTATACATACATATACAATCATTTCTCATCTTCAATCACCTTTCTTCATTCTCATATTTTTCCAAAAAAGTGTTTCTGTACATCCTTTTAAACTGAATTATGCTTGTGCTTTGTTTTGACTCCTGCTCCAAACCATTCCATACAATTGGAGTTGTTCTGACCTTGAGTTGTTTAAAATGTAGATTTCCTCTCAAATTATACCCACCCTCTCTGTCTATGAACAATGTTTTTAATTTCCTAGGAAGTAGATTATGTCTGGCTCTGTACATGATTTGTGCCGTTTTAAATTAACCAGATCAATGAACTTCAATATCTGTGACTTCAAAAATAATACATTAGTGTGTTCAAGATATCCAACATTATTGATAACTCTTATAGCCCTTTTTTGTAATGTGCATAACGGCTGTAGGTTGGTTTTGTACGTGTTTCCCCAAATCTCCACACAGTAAATCAGATATGGCAATATTAGTGTGTTATATAGAGTATGCAATGAGTTGTGGTCCAGAATGTATCTGGCTTTTCCCAATATTGCGATAGTTTTAGCCAGTTTTGCTTTTACATGAGTGATATGAGGTTTCCAGCTGATTTTGTGGTCTAAAACCACACCAAGGAACTTAATTTCATATACTCTTTCTATGTGTATGTTATCTAGTATTAATTGTATCTGTGGACTTGTTTTATGTTTTCCAAATAACATAATCTTTGTTTTGCTTATATTTAATGATAATTTGTTTGTGTCAAACCAATGTTTTACTTTAATCATTTCTGCTGTTATCACTTCCATTAGCTCTTTCAAATTGTCACCGGAACAAAAAATATTAGTGTCATCTGCAAATAAAATAAATTTCAATATATTTGATACTCTGCAAATGTCGTTGATGTATATTATGAACAGCTTTGGACCCAACACCGACCCCTGAGGTACTCCACAAGTTATGTTCATGTATTCTGATTTATGTTCACCAATTTCAACAAATTGTTGTCTGTTGCTTAAATAATCTCTCACCCAGTTTAATCCCACCCCTCTGATGCCATACCGTTCCAGTTTTATCAGTAAAATATTGTGATCTATGGTGTCAAATGCTTTTTGTAAGTCTACATTCCCACTGCTTGTTTTTTATTGTCCATGCAGTTTGCTATTTCCTCACTTAATTCCATTAGTGCCATAGATGTTGATCTATCTTTCCTGAATCCATATTGTCTGTCGTCCAAAAGCTGATGTTTTTCCATGAAACTGTGCCGCAGAAAACTGTACAAATCCCGTTTCAATAATTCCCCTCTACTCTAAAGTCGCATCTAAAACGTGATCTGATCTAGCTGTGTATATTTTGTTATTTTTGATTGTTATATTCAATCTCACTAGCTACAGGCATGTTTGAAGCTTGTAAAGGGAAGATGACAGCTCTCGCCACTCTGCTGTTCCTCAGCGCCGCCGCCCCCCCCCCCTCCCTCCCGCTGAAATTATGAAAGTAAGGTGTATAGCAGGGGTACTCAAATACAAATCTTAAAGGTCCAAAATAAATGTTTCAATAAGACAAAGGTCCGTGTAAAGGCAACCGAACAACAAATATTTGCCAGTGAGGGATATGGTGTGAAGCTTTTCCAGACGCGTGGTGTTGACAGCAAATCAGGTCTTCTCTTTGAATGCATTTAAGATGTTTATTTGGATTACAGGATGATGACAGCAAAACAAGAGCTGGGTGTTTAACTGATAACTAAACAACTAACTGTGATAAAGAAATAAACCAAAATGAACTCAAAACAAACAGAAAATAAGCGAAAACACGCACGGTTGAAAAACTGTGTGGCTTCCCTCTGGTGATTCCCAATCCCTAATGCTGTGCACCTGTGTCCTCCCTAAATAGTAGGTTGTACCCTGAAATTGGCTGAGTCCCCGCCTATGCCCAGGTCAATTCAGTAGTATCACAGCACCTTCATATACAAATATTAAAATACATCAAATTGGCTGCAACACACCAGCTCCTAATTGTTACTGTATAATAACATAACAATTCAACAACATACACAACATTGCAGCCAAATAGAATAGTCCATATCAGTATTCTCAAACCATAATGTTCATTGTTCATGTAAATAATCCAATAGGGTTGGTAACCCCAATAATAGAAGTTGGGTTTCAGTCTTTATTCAGCTTCCAATAGAAGACAGATCTTCGTGATTGGTCGCTCCAGGATGTTGTACTTCGTCCAGACTTTAACCGACTGCACAAGTCCTTGTCTGTCAGGAAAGTTCTGCAGTACCTAGCCCAACAGCCAGGATCCGCGAGGGGCATTAGAGTCCGCTACGATGACAATGTCTCCTGTGACAAAGTTCCTCTTGTCCTTTGGCCACCGTTGTCTCTCTTGCAACAGTGGTACATACTCCTGATTCCATCCGTGCCAAAAGAGATTGGCAAGGAATTGAACTTGCCTCCATCGTCGTTTGGAGTAGGAGTCATTTTTGTCAAAAAGCCCGGGTGGTAGAGAAGGTTTGCCTTTTAACAAGAGAATGTGATTTGGAGTCAGGGGTTCAAGATCATTTGGATCCTCTGAGGTTTTTGTAATGGGACGGTCATTCAATATGGCTTCCACTTCGCACAGGAATGTTTTTAGTCCTTCATCATACAAATGTTGCTGATGAAGAATAGAGTTCAGCACTTTCCTGACCATGCGAATGACTCTTTCCCATACTCCTCCATGATGGGATGCGGCTGGAGTGTTGAAACTCCATTTCACTCCAGAATGAAGCAGTGAGTTTTCCAGCTCTAGTTGCAACTCTGCTTTCAGGAGTCTGTCAACTCTCGCTGCCAGCACAGCAGCTGTTAGTTCCATCCTTGGGATTGTCACATTCTGTAGAGGAGCAACTTGTGCCTTTCCTAGAACGAAAGTTACATGGATCTTCTCATCATCACTCTGCAGCCTCAAGTATTAAACTGTGCCATAGCCGTTCTCGCTGGTGTCAGAGAAATGATGTAGTTGGGCACTTGTGAGCTGTCCAAAGTCTTTGGGTTTAAAACATCTCGGCACACTGAAAGTGCTGAGTCTTCTTAGATCTTCTAGCCACCCCACCCACTGCAACTGGTAGTTTTGAGGAATGTGCTCATCCCAACTGTAGCTCATTTTACAGAGGTTTTGCAGCATTATCTTGACAGGTAAGGTGAAGGGTGCTAAAAATCCAATGGGGTCGTAAACCGAGCTCACCACCGACAGGATACCTCTTCTTGTGAATGGTCTTTCTTCAATCAATCAATCAATGTTTATTTATATAGCCCAATATCACAAATGTTACATTTGTCCTCTTGGAATGCCATCTTGAACCTAAAGGTGTCAGTTTCTGCGCACCACTGCAGTCCCAGGGTTCTTTCGACAGGAAGGCTGTCTCTGTCGAAATCCAGTTATTTCACTTCCTTGGCTCTTTTCTCCATATCAATGGCTTCCAACACTGACCTGCTGTTGCTGATCCATTTCAGCAGTTGGAATCCTCCCAAATGGCATAGAGCGGTCAGGTCTGTAACCAAAGACATGGCTTCTGCCTCTGAAAACAAGGATTTCAAGCAATCGTCCACATAAAAGTTCTGCTTGATGGTGTCTGTTACATGAACTGGGAAGTCTGCTTTGTGGTCTTCAGCCGTTTTTCTAAGGGCAAAACTGGCACAGCTGGGCGATGATATTGCACCAAACAGAGGAACAGTCATTCTGTACTCAGTGAGCGGCTGTGTCAGATTACCTCTTGGTCACCATAGGAAGCGAAGAAAGTCTACATCCTGTTTTGCCACTTGGACTTGATGATACATAGCTTTTATGTCAGCCATAACTGCTATAGAGTTTAGGCGAAACCTTGTGAGAACTCCGAGCAAGGAATTTGTCAAGTCAGGTCCCTGGAGTAGTTTAGTGTTGAGTGACACACCTTTGTAGCTTGCCGCACAGTCAAATACCACTCTCAGGGTTTTCTTTTTAGGATGGTACACCCCATGATGCGGGATGTACCACACCTTTCCTTCTTTTCCTTTCACCTGATGCTCTGGCACACTCTCTGCATAGCCGTTGTTTATGACATCACCAAGAAAGTTGGTGTATTCCTCTTTGAATGTTGGATTTCTCTCCAATTTCCTTTTTAGGCAGAGGACACTTTGCTCAGCAAGATGGCGGTTGTTGGGCATGACAACATTGTCCTTTCTCTAAAAGGCAACTTCAAGCAGTAATGTCCATTGTTGAGTTCAGCTGAAGTGTTGGCAATTTGCATGAACTTAAGATCTTCTATGGACATTTCTGGCTTGTCTTCTGCTGATTTCTCATTGAAGTCATGGTTGTACTGCTTCACCAGCAGTTCCTCTATGTGAGCAATGGATATGCGGTTGGCTGTGACTGTGGGGCAGCTACACCCACTCTCATTGCCTCCTCTCAATGGTCCGTTGACAAGCCATCCCAATAGGGTTTTAACAGCGTAAGGTCCTTTACCCCTGCTGTTTATCACTTCCCATGGCTCCATTACTTCTGGAGAGTTAGTTCCAATTAACAGCTCCACATCAGCATCGATGGCAGGAATTTCCACAGAGTCCAAGTATGGCCAAGCATACAAGTCTTCCTGTTGTGGGATGTTATTACGAGTCACAGACATCTTGCGTTGGGTGTACACATCAGGCAACTCAATATAGATGTTACCATTGAGTGTAGCTCTAGTCCTGAGATGACGTGACTGTTGACAAAGCTTTCTTTATTCATTGTTTTCATCAGGAATTTAGTGTTCCTTCCTCTCACCTTTAGCTTCCTCATCAGTTGCTCAGAGCAGAAAGTAGATGAGCTGCCGGGATCTAGAAATGCATAGGTCTTTAGAATTGTGCTGCCTTTCTTTGCCTTGATCTTTACAGGCACAATTGACAAGACACAATCCCGTGCTCCGGCTCCTATATGGCCACATGTCTTGGGAGTAGTGGCTTGACTCATCCATGTTGTTTCTTGCTGTGTGTCCTTTGATTTGATTTCTTTCCATTCCTTTGCATGGATATGGAGAATGCTAGGATGTTTCAGGTTACACAACTTACAAGACAGCCGACTGTGACAATCTTTACTCATGTGTCCAACTGATAGACATCCAAAACAAGCACCTTTCTTTTTTAGGAAATCAATTTTATCCCGATGCTGCTTCTTTTCTATCTTGGGGCACACTTCCAATCTGTGGCCCTCTTCACACAGCAGACAAGGTCCCTTTGTTGACTTATCAGGTAAGTATTTCTCCTTTTGAGTTTCAGAGTTAACAGCTCCCACAGATGTAGCGAAACTGCTTCCTTTCTCCTTTATGTGTCCCTGTGACACTTTATTTCCAACTTTGAATTTTGAGAATGAGACAACTGTGTCTTGAATGTATCCATACAGTGGGTCAGATGCAATAGACACTTGTCTCTCAATAAAATTGACCAAGTCACTGAAACCTGCTTGACGATGGTGTCTCCCCTGATGTTCAAAAGCAATGTTTCTCCATTTTTCCCTCAGTTGGTATGGTAACTTCATGATTATAGCATGTATGTTTGATGGCATCTTCATTTCTGACATGTAGCTTATGTCCTCCATAGCGTTACAGCAGACGCGTAGGAATAGTGAAAATGCCTGTAAGGCTTTGATGTCCTCTGACTTCAGTGGTGCCCATCCAAGTGCTTTTTCCATATATGCAATGGCTATTTTTTTCTCATTTCCAAAGCGTTCTTCTAAAAGCATTCTTGCCCTTTGATACCCCCTGTCAGATGGCATGTGTTGACAGCTCTTGACCAGCTCTCTAGGTTGCCCTCGAGTGTACTGCTCCAGGTAGTATAAGCAGTCTACACTGCTAGCAGCTTTTCCTTCCACTCCATTTTCAAAAGCTCTGACAAATAAGTTGTACTCAAGAGGGTTTACATCAAACACTGGTATGTCCCTTGGGGGTAATGATAATGAAGACTGCTGTTGCACTAGTAATGCTGTGATGTCGTTTTGCTTTTGCATGATGGTGAAAATATTGCCTTGGTCCGGTTCCTCACGGTTTTGGTTTGATTGCTGTGATGGCTGCAGTTGGATATGGCTGACGAGATCTTTGAGGCATCCTGCCTTGGTCCTCATCGACTTGGATACATTTCTGTTGTGTATATGCACTGGGATATGACTGCAAAGACCTTTGAGGCATGCTTGGGATGTGATTTGAAGCATACGTTTTTGATCTGGTTCCTTGTGAAATGGTTTCTTTGCGCCGTGCTCCTGTTCCACTTGGCATTGTAGCTGCAGTGTTGAACTGGTTGTATGGATCCTGTAGCTGCTGAGACTGTAATGGCATTGCAGCTTTAGCAGCTCCAGTTGGTGGATTGTACTGGTTGTATGGATTTTTATGTGATTGAGTGGGTTTTGTGGTTTTACTGCCTCCTGTTGGTGGATGATTGTATTGACAGTTTGGCTCCAATAATTGTGCTTTCGTTGACTTAGCAGTTTTACTGCCTCCTGTTGGTGGATGATTGACGGTACAACTTGAAGTTTGTGGAACAAATGGCACAGCAGAGGGTTTGAGAGCAGACTTGTGTTTTGACACATATGAATTTGTTCCATTTGTGACTCCTATGTCAGACCCTCTGTTTCTGAGTACTGTGACTTTTGCTGTCTGCGCAGCAATCTGACTTTTCACTTCAAGCAATTCCCTTTTCTTCCTAATTTGAGCCTCTTGAGCTTCCAGCTCATGCTTTTCCTTGAGAGCAGCCTCCAAAGCCAGGAGTGCAGCCCTTTCAGCCTCTGCCTTGATACGTGCAGAGCCCGTTGTTGACCTTGAGGACCTTGAATGACCAGAGCTTCCACCTGACACATTTGTTTTGTCACCAATATTAGAAATACTGTCATTTGGCCCAATATTATCCTGCTCCTCATTTGCATGTAACACATCATCGATGTCATCATCCACGACCTGTATGCATTTATTCCTGTTTGCATGGACCCCATTTTGTGTATTACTCCTTTAACATTGTGCATTTGATTTTGAAACCATTCCGTTTGTTTAAATATTTCATCCTCAGGCAACAAAGGTTTTAATGACTCATGCAACCTTGTAGTTTCTCCAGACAGTTTCCACAACATGTCATGTTTGATTTGCACGTCAGAAACATTTCCATCTGAAATCATCATTTGTTCCAATTCCTTTGCCATTTTACACAATTGCTTTATCCCAGAATTCCTGTCCTTTTGCATAGATAATATATTTGCTTCCGCTGCTTTATATGTGAGTTTAGCTTTCCTTTTACCAAGCCCATCCTGTTTTTCAGTTTGATTGACAGCAGCGTTAATTTCCTGATTTTCCTCGTTACTCATGGCCATTATTTAGCAATCTACGGAGGCTTTGTTTACTTTATGGGATTTGCCTGTATCCTGTTGCGTGAAGGCCACTCTCCTCCGCAACCTTTTATTCATTCATAAATACCCCTACCGTGACTTTGATGTTTGGTCCGTCCTCGTTCCTCTTGCGGGTGCGTAACGTGGATTTAAGTCGGGAAAAGTCAATGAATACAGCGCTGTCCTCCTGTATCCATCCGTCTTTGGAAGCAAGTTTTTCAACAAATGTAAAGGCAACCGAACAACAAATATTTGCCAGTGAGGGATATGGTGTGAAGCTTTTCCAGACGCGTGGTGTTGACAGCAAATCAGGTCTTCTCTTTGAATGCATTTAAGATGTTTATTTGGATTGCAGGATGATGACAGCAAAACAAGAGCCTGGTGTTTAACTGATAACTAAACAACTAACTGTGATAAAGAAATAAACCAAAATGAACTCAAAACAAACAGAAAATAAGCAAAAACACGCACAGTTGAAAAACTGTGTGGCTTCCCTCTGGTGATTCCCAATCCCTAATGCTGTGCACCTGTGTCCTCCCCAAATAGTAGGCTGTACCCTGAAATTGGCTGAGTCCCCGCCTATGCCCAGGTCAATTCAGTAGTATCACAGCACCTTCATATACAAATATTAAAATACATCAAATTGGCTGCAACAGTCCGTTTATTACGGTCATTCAAACTTTTAAACAATTGCAACAAGATTCTTAACACGAGGTTGCAAAAACAAAAATAATCTGTATGCAGTCAGTTTTCATTGTAATTGTGTCTGTGCTTGATCCCTCAGAGTCGCAGTGTAAGAGCTGCACAGTTATGAATAAAGGCAGCTGCAGCCTGCACCCTCTTTCATTCAGCATTCCCATTATTGCTTTATAAATGTCTTGCCCTCTTGTGTGTCCACTGAGGTTCGTCAGGCCCAACACATCTTCAACAAACTCCCCCTTTGCCTCATCATAACAACTCACAGCAACTGAGCATTGTCAGTGGTGTCAGTGGACTCAACCACAGCTAAGGAAATGCACTGTGCATTTTTTATTCCATCACAAAGCTGATTAATCAAATCACCAGCAAGTATTTATGTTCTTCTGGTTGCTGTGGAATCTGAGAGGGGGATTTGCTTGATTTTACCTATTTCCTCTTTTTGTTTGCCTTCAACATGGTCTCCATCACTTCAGTCATGCATTATTTTATACTTCAGATGTTATCCAGTGGAATGCCCTTACCTACTAACCTAGTTAAATCAAAGTGGTTACTTTTTTTTGGCTGGGCAGTGTAGTTTTACACACCGTCTTGTTTGACTTTCTCAGGACTTAAAACTGTTTTTTGGGGGCAGACCCCCTCAAAGAAAAAAATATATTTACACACGTAAGGTCATCATCTTAATAGTGGGGGAGGGGTTACATGACGTGCATCTTGTGCTGAATTCACTTGCACTCGGACATTAGAGACTTTCTCTCATAAATGTCCGATGAGCCACAACTTTTCTTTCAAAACAAAGCTGCCAACTGGGGTGGCAACTGGGGTGGCAAGGCCTATTTTTAGGGTGTCAGTGAAACTAGGCTACTAGCTACAGTACAGGTGGAACTAGATGAGCTGTTAACTCTCGCACTGAATTTTTTTTTTTAAACTCTCGCTCTGACTCAGACAGGTTGAAAGAGACGAGACACACATTTTTACCACCCGCATTCCGCGAAGACCCGCCCTACTGTACCTCTGATTCGCAGATTGTTGGGGAAAAACGCTGACGGGATGCTGAATGTGATTGGACCAATGCGTTGTCAGACACACACAGACAGTGGAACAGGACATGCAGAGCACTGTTTGCAGTCTATGGACATAGCGGATCATTTTGACTCGTTGCGTTGTGGCGATGTCTCGCAGATAACACAGATAATACAGATAATACATATGAAAAGTATAATTTGCTCAGAGTCCAGAGACAGTTGTGGTTCGGTCCGGATCCGGACCTGAGTCCGGACTTTGAGGATGCCTGGTGTATAGTAATCATAGATATCACGGCAGGGTCCGTTACAGTTTGTTTTTATCTGATTTCAAATAAGCAAAGTCTTGGCTTTCAGAATATTAAACGTGTTTCGGCAAATTCAGATGATAAATACAACTTTGAAGCTTCGGCATAATTACAAGCGGAGAACGGAGTAGCTTAACGTCACAGCAGGCATAACAACAGCCGGTGTTTCTCGTGAGTGCAGTAATCCAAACGAAAATATCTTCCCTCCGTAGTATTTTGATCATTTTGCTCCGCTAATAATTAATCATGATGATTGATGATGAGAAATGATGGATTCCAGAGAAGAGAAAACTTTAAAGGCCTTTTTCTCAAAATGATGACTCTGTAACAGTCATTATATAATGTGACATATTTTGCTTAATATTTGGAGTACAAAAACAATCCTGATATTATTAGAAAGCTCAAAATGTGTCTTTGGGTCAATGCGACTGATTTCGATGGAGCAGGTCACTTTGCATTAGGTAAAATCAGAGCCATATAATAGAAGAGTTACGACAACGGAAGTCCAAAAACGGTTATCGTCACGTGGTTCATGTAGACGAAGATCGTTCCCCGGAAGTTCATGGCGGGCAATGTGAATGCATTGATAACAGGAGATAGAACTACGATTTTTGGTAATTATTAGTGAATAAAGGTTTTAATCGATATGTGTATGTATTTACATCAATATGTTTTAAAAATAAAATAGAATTTGCTAATATTAAGTGCTAATATTAGGATTAGTGTGAACAACTAGTTTACATGTTAGGCTAACAGTGCCTTGGTTAAAGAGCCTGTTGCTGTTTATACTGTAGCTTTGAATTCTTTAAAACCAATATTATCTTCTTAAACTTGTATGGTATTCAGGAGCATCACTTTCTAATGTTTATTGATATGTTTAGAGGGAGGGGATCTAAAGTAATGCTTTAAAATTCAGATTAGATTCATTTCTACCATTTTCTTAAATTCATGGTAGTTTCAGTAATCCCATGGTAATTGAGGACACAAGCTATCTAAACGACTAATGTCATCTGGATGGCTTTCAGAAAGGACAGGAGACCGACAGGTGACTATCAAAGGACCAGCAGCAGCAGCAGCAGCAGCAGCAGCAGCAGCAGGATGATGATGATGATGATGATGATGATGATGATGATGATGATGATGATGTTAAATGTGTTGTTTTAGGAACATCCATTGCAAATACATGGAATTCAATAAACATTGAATAGCATATCATGCAGTTTGTCTGTGCCTTTTCCTCCGTGTTGTCCTGGTTTGCTGTGCTGCCTCCTAGTCGCCACCATGGTTTGCTGTGCTGCCTGGGGATGCTAAAATCGCTCCGAGAAAGGAATACGAATGTACGGCATCCCCACTGACACAGAGCGGAGGAAAAAATGGCTGGCTCAAGTCAGCAGGAGCAATTTCACGACCAATAGCAAAAAAATATGTGATGTAATTATATACAAACACTGCATTTACACTTTTTCACAAAACGAAAACCACACCATTGGGAAAGCTTAATGTTTTGTTTAATACAAAAAAACAGGGAAAGGCTTAAAAAACACAGAGTTGAGACTCAGGGTGCAGGGTGAGGGTCTCAGTGCAGGTATTCAGGCTCTATTGAATCCCCCTCTGGTTCTTGTGCTGAAAGAGTAACAGACAGGAAAACGGGTTATACACACCTACATGTATATAGCACACCTATTGGATGGGAAATTGCCTTGGGGAGATAAGGTGTGGTCTTTGTTCCCAACTGAAGTTATGGATATTTATTATTTGTGAGTTTAACAAAGTATGACAAATGGCATCAGTAACAGATGTGATATGAATTTCTATAAAGTTGTCTCAATTCTTGGTCATATTTTATACACAGTATGTAATGAGTATAACATGTCCAGTAAGTATAAAGTGTTTCCTAATACTGTGTATTGAACCACTATGGAAGACCAGGCTGAGAGCAGAGGCTATACCCACCATCTTCGTGCATCGCCCTGTGGTCAAAAAGAGAAGGGCCCCTGCACCACGATTCACCCCGGGACCTGTATCTACAAAGCTCATAGCTCATGATCACAGCTACAGTATAGTGTGAAAGGTGACACAGGTATAATAAGTATTAACTCTTAGTAACAAAAGTAATATTTCTTATTTTCTTATTTGGTATACTATTTAAAATGTTCAAAAATGTACAGTGCCATGTCTTCTACTTACATTAGTCTCAAAGGAAAGGAAAGTGAGGGTGAAGAAAGAGAGGACATGGCTAGTAAGGAGAGACAGGGAGGGCGGACACCACCCACTCAGCCAGCAGCCAGTCAGCATACGAGGGAACCAGCAGCCAGTCAGCATACGAGGGAACCATCAGCCAGTCAGCATACGAGGGAACCAGCAGCCAGTCAGCATACGAGGGAACCAGCAGCCAGTCAAACAGATCTATTAAAACAATTAAAGAGAAAATTAAAGAGCCAAGAAGGAATCACCAAAAAAGCAAAGGCTGCACTAAGAAAATTCAGGAAGGAAAATGCAGCTCTCAAGAAAACAATGACAATTAGGGACAACAAATATAAGAAAACGTTTTCAAAAGACCAACTGAAGGGATTAGGCAGACTCACCACAAAGGGGATGAAATGGAGCAAAGAGACAATTAAGAAGGCTTTAAAAATGTGCTTTGGGTGCGTACCAACGGGATACAAAACTCTGCAGGAATTGAAGATTCCCCTTCCAGGAATAAGGACACTGCAAAGAAGGATGCAATGTGTTAAGTTTGAGCCTGGTGTGTTGACAGAGGTCTTTGATTTCCTAAAATCGAAGGTAGATAGATTGACAGACCTTGAAAGGGAGTGTGTGTTGACCTTGGATGAAATGGCAATCACACCAAGTGTGGAGTTAGACATGATTACAGGCAAACTGTACGGTGATGTGACTTTACCAGGTCACACAGGGGTGGCAACACATGCTTGTGTGTTTATGTTGGCTGGAAACACAACACGGTGCAAGCAAGTAGTGGCATATCATTACACTGGCAATTCTACCAATGGAGCAGAGTACAGGCCAATCATTATTGATATAATACAGAGGGCAGCATCCATAGGGCTACATGTGCTTGATGTCACCACCGACATGGGTAGCCCTAACCAGACCCGGCGTCATGGGCAGGCCCCATGGGGCCGGGCCCGCCCATCCAGGATTTGGGCCCGCTGTTTTAATCAGGGCTGAATACAACATTTTAATTGTTTTATTATTATGTTCAGTGGCGGCGCCAGGGTATACTTGGGTAGGCTACAGCCATACCAATAAATGGCTTAGCCCCACGATGAAAAATGATTTTAAAGTAAGCTAAATAAAGTCCGCCAACTCGCGCGGAGTAAATTGCACAGACAGCAGTTAGTAAGATTGATTTCAGCAGTCACTTGTCTGGAAATACCGAAGACTAGAAACGGTTTGAAAACTTTTGTCACGTAGTGATCATCTTCTCAATACAACATCTTTGATAATGTCTTCTGGCCAATCAGAATCAAGATAACGACGTGGTGTTGTTGCAGGAAGTCCCGACGGAGAATATTTTTGCTGTAGTACATCTCTATATACATCGATACAACATTACGTGTTGATAGAAATCAACACGTAATTAAATAAGACCCCACGGTTTGATGATTGATGTGTGAGCTCTTTCATTTTGCCACACAGAACAATGGGGGCTATCCACCCTTATCCACAATGTAAAGTAATTCCCAGCCTCTTCCCTCTTCTCTCTGTGAGGAGCAGCATGTTCAGCTTTCAGAACAAAGTAACAAAAAACTGAAATGGCATTCATTTTTTTAAATATGCTGTGTAGTAATAGATTTATTTATTTTTCTTCTCAAGAGAGGACCAGAATGTGTATTTTATGTTAGTATTTCAAAAATACTAACATAAACTGGGGTTGAATCTCCCCAGACCCCCTGCAGGGGTTGGGTTTTCAGCATGTCAGATCTTTCACAATTCAGTTTTCCCGGGAAATGTAAGTTTCGGGGTGGGCCCGCCCTGGTACATCAAATGCCCGCCCAGAGACGTATGTCTGCCGCCGGGTCTGGCCCTAACCGAGCCATGTGGAAATCCTTTGGGGTGGACAAAAATAAAACATCGGTGCCACATCCAGCAACACCAGACAGGCAGCTTTATTTCATGCCCGATGTCCCACATCTGGTAAAAATGGAGTAAGAGAGGGACTTGAAAAACCTTGGTGGCGCTCTACTCATGTTGTTACAGTTGTCTTGGTTACAGCTCTCAAGTTTTTTTTGTGCCATTTCCACATCTTTAGAAAATATGAAATAAAAAATGTAAATGAAATCAACCTCTTCTCTGGACAACAAACTTTGATTTGTCTTGTGAGTTTGCAGTCTTGCAGTTTTGCTCCTCCACCTGTAACATCACTGCCCCTCCACCTGCCATACAGTAGGTTACTAACAAGATTAAATATAATACAGTGATATAATACATGTTTAGTATGCTTACTTATATAAAACAGTAGTATTAAACTTACCTTGTGTTTTCACTCTCACTTAAGTTCCTCTCCCTTTGCCATCAATCCAAAATCAGCTGAGCTGCAACATTATACAGACAGGTAATAATCAACATAATCACAAGGACACAATATGGCTCTGCTAAAAACACTCACTCTTACACGCACCAAAGTTATATTTATCTAATATTTAACTCCCTCCAAACTCCATACAATCCCGTTTAGAAGCCCCTCTTCTCTAATTCAACAACGTTGGACCAAATAGACATTAAGAGAACGGAATTTACAATTAAAAGGCTGTTCAACGTGTGTTGCTAACTTGCTTCGGTATCCTAGCTTAATCTGTTATCTGTAAACGTTCCTTAAATCTACTAATTTAGGGATAATCCACTGACATCCTTTAATACACATGTTAATTTGAATCAGATGTACTGATAATATCCGTCACGAACGGTTTATTATGCTGCAACTCGACAGCTCTGCTAGCCTTTGCGCTAACTTCCGGGGAACGATTGAGAGGCTCCACGATCCGCCATTGCTGTAAAAAAGTGGTCCATTGGAGTGAACGGAGATGTCGTAACTCTTCTATTACATGGCTCTGGGTAAAATAAAGCAGGCAGACATAACAGGAAGAATATGTACATTTTAACCCAATCAAATAGGTCACTGTCACACCATTCAAATGTATCCATGTAAATTACAACCAATAAAAAAGCTTAGATTTGTTTATTTGTTACGTTGTTTACTTTATTTGTTACGTTGTTCTGTGTGTGTCAGCCATTAACCTAGAAATAATATATACACTTGCAAACATGTCAGAAGAACCAGCGCAGAAGAAAACTAAATACAGTCAATCTAAACTTAAATTTAACAACTGGAAGGTCACATCCCTGACATCGACATCTCGGGAGCCTGGACCTTCATCAATCATAGAAACAGCGAAGCCAGATGAACCCAAAAGCAGCACCTCTGCGGCCGCAGAAACTGTCAAAACCGCCACCGCCCCCGTCGTTGAACCGAAACAGGCTGGTTCCGACTGCATGGAGGTTTGTTGTCGGGACATTGAGGCGGGTAAAGCTGTACAGCTAACTATCGGGAAAAAGGAGACCGCTAGTAGATTATTTGAGCAAAGAGAAGGTACTTCAACGCAGAATGGTACAAACACAGAGAGTGGTTAATTCTTTGCAAAACCACTAAACGATAGTGATATATTGCGATGTTAACAACCTAATGATAACCTCATATGTTTTTAACTTAGGATCCTACCTGTGTTTAGTCTAGAAAAAGGTAAATGTGTGCATTTTATTATAAAGTTGTGTATATTTACATACAGACTATTGCAAAAACTAAGAAGCTTATAAACATCAGGTTTAAAACTAAAAGAGCTTTACAAAAAAGTAACACAATTAAAGATGTTTGGAGTTTTATTTGAGTTATTCATTTACATTTTTTGTCAAAGAGATGCTGATTTGAAACCGTTGTTAGGCCTACATACAGTTACGGCATTTCCTGTTTCTTCCGGAGAGAGGGGAGTTTGTCCCAAAGCTTGCTGCTGTATTTACTCCCTCCATCTGACAGGGGGGAGCCTCATGTGTCACTCCACGGAGTTCACTCCGTCACGGAGGGGGAATGTGTAGGTGTAGGGCGTGGTTTGGGATTGGGCCATACACACGCACTTTGTTTGGCCCCCCCCACTTCTAAAATGAATCCGGGGCGCCTGACAGGTGGCGATTCCGCCTCATCAGAACTCGCCATTTTAATCCAATATAAACTTCCAAAAAGTCTTCAAAATGTTTAGAAACAGTTCTTGTGGCTCCGTTATCCTTGTATATCAACACTTAACGCAGGTTACTTCATACGTTCATTTATAAGAGGCTCTATTTCACCGCTGCTCTCTTTTTCTTCGTCACAGAAAGGTTGACAAATAAAAGATTCACTGTCCATAAACACAAATATCAGCGGCGAAATCTGTTTCTAAACACTTCAGGTATTTCTTCCAAACGAATAATCCTTCAGTGATGTTTGATCTGAAAGCGCATACCTCCTCCGAAGTGTTTCTTTGTTTGCTCTGACACGCGTCGACTCCGCCACGCATCGGGCCAGTGTTTTCTTTGTCTTAGATTCCTACGATCCCTTTGATCCTCCAATAGTCATCGTGTTTCCAATCACAGCTCGTCATTGACTAATTGTAGTGGCCAAAATCCCCAAAAGTTTGTCTTGTAACGTTCACCTCAAAAGTTATTGTTCTTGGCCAAATGTAGAGCTTGGGCCTCGGAAGCAGTGTCAATCCACAATCCACTGGACGTTTTTGTTGCTTTTCAAGGTTTATTTCCAGCAAAACATAAAACAAAATTTAACATAAACTTAAACAGCAGATCCTAATAATCTGTCTTCGACTAAGCATAAAGTTGCGTCTGTGTGTCAATGACGGTGTTGCGTCTGCGTGTCAATGACGGTATTGCTGCTGCTCTCCCGTCACACACCGCACCTCCAATTTAAAGCCTTAGCCCCGCCCCCTTCACCTGAGCAAAGCACACCTCTCACTGAAACAGAAAAATGCATTAATAAAGGTTCCAAATAAATCAAAACAAAATAAACTTAAATGCGGCTCCTACACAGATATATTGATAGCGACAGTAGTGAAGGAGCGCGCTCCCGCTCACGGGAGATTGCTCACGCTCATGGGAGACTGCTCGCGCTGCGCTCCGCAGCAAACAGCCGTTTGCTTTTCACCCAACAATGACAACCGCCTCACGAAACGCTATGTTGTAGCGTTAATAAACGAAACAATTTAACAAAATTGCTTGTCAAAATACCAATACCACAGGACCATTTTTCTTTTTAAAGCAATACTTTTACCTTGAAAATCAATGCATTCTAATACCGGGTCAATTTGACCCCGGTGGTGGTTTTAGGGATACAAAAAATCTCTGGCGGTTCTAGTGTTAATAGCCCACTCCCCCTCCACACCGCTCCACACTCGTTGGTTTGGAACAGCACTTAAAGAGCCTGTGACAGCCTCCCAACAACTATTGTGCAATGAAATATTGGGCTACTAGTAATCTCGAACCGTCAGATTAAAAAAGAAGGTGCGATACCGTTCCGATAAATATCAATAATTTCGAACATCGCGGGGAAATTCCTTCGACTCATTTTGAAGTTTTGGGGGAAGCCGGAAGTGACGTCAATGCGGGAACGCTTCACTGTGCAGCGAGAGAGCCAAACACGGACAAAGTGTGTTGTCATGCGTAGAAATGGTGAATTACTGAGTTTAGGCACGTTAATAACGTTTTACTGAAGTTGACTACAGTATATTCATATGTGTCAGTGCTTTCATGTCAATTCGGCGAACATAAACATAAATGATCGTGGTGAAGATGATGATTAAATTAGGATTACAAATCGGTAGTGAGAGCTGCTGAATTTCCTCCCGTAGGATGTGATCGATTATTTTTGTAGTTGTAAACTCAAGTGGATGAAACTAAATGTATAGCTTTCATGTCAATTCGGCGAACATATGATACATTAAATGATTGTGAGGATGATGATTAAAAATCGTTTGTTTGAGCCGGTCTTTGTTCTGAACGTTCGTCAGTATTATAATCAAAAAGAGAAATATGAACGTTAGTTTTTACTGAAATTATTAAATAAAGTCAACATTTCACAGTCTTTACTGAGCTGTGTGGAGTTTGTTCAACTTTTAAAATATGTTTGAATGGTGATATACACAGTGATAGATGTTAAGGACTAACGTTTATAATAAATACATTTGTATTGATTTTAAGAATTTTTCATAGTTTATACAATCATACGTATTGGGATCATTTGTATTAATGTGGACCGGAGGGAGAGGGTGACGAGCATAAGTTTCACTTTCCTTTTTTATTTCAATTCCAACTTTGGTCATGAAGAATATGTTTCTCTGTTGTCCACGTTCATAAAGCAAAGCAGCAGCATCAGAGCACGGTGCAGAGTCTCTAGATGAGTTTACAGTAGTCCCTCATTCTTATCATACATCCATGTTGTAGTCCGCTGTATAGAAAACTGTAGTTTCCATAGTTTCCCCACAGCAGCAGACGCACATTCATGACGTCCGCTGGCGCATCATAAACACGTCGGATAGTGAAAGTGCATTCGGATTCTCTAAAGCAGTGGTTCCCAAACTTTTTGTGCCCAAGGCACACCAAAGGACAAGTAAAAATCTCAAGGCACACCTATTGTGCAAAATAGCCCTTATAACACGTGTTATCACTGATATCATGTAAAATATCTGTAAATGTGCATAATTATTTACTAATGCCAAATAAAATGTGACAAAGACAACTATATTACTCATGAAATATTTATTAACCAGGGTGTCCGCGGGGTCTTAAAAAGTATTAAAAGTTGATAAATCAATTTAGCGAAAATTAAGGCTATTAAAAAGTATTAAACGGCATTTTCCAAGGTATTAAGAAGGTCCACAGCAACGACAACATGTAACACCCTTTAATTTACTGAAACAACATGTCGGGAAACACCCTCAAGTTGGCCCCATGCATAGCGTGCCATAAAATGCTGCTTCTTATTTTAAGTTTCGTTGCCTTGCTCCGCTCTGTGGGGGGGGGGGGGGGGGGGGGGGTTTATCTGCTGGTGGACTACCTGAGAGATATACAGCAGGAGAACACGCCGTCCACCGCGGAGAATAAACAGAAGGGCAACCATGCTCCGGGGTCTTCTTCACTGCTTTTGGTGTATTTTGTGGCGGCAGCAGCGCCACTTACAGGCCTGGCATATGTACTACCGCGTGTCCAGCATTTCCAGCGGTCTAGTGTGAACGGACACGTTAATGAATCGAATGCGCTTGAACGGAAGACTTTTTTGCGTATGCGTTTTACTGTATGCGTCCTCGTGGGGCCGGGGTCTAAGCCAAACTATAACGTCAAAGTAAACTGCACCCTGAATTCAGATTATTTATCTTTCTCTCGCGAGTGAAGTCTAATCTGACAGGACGGAGACACGCAGCTCTGCTCACCTGCAGCTCCTCCCGCTGCAGCAAAACACACACTTCAAGTCAGATCATCACCCTTAGCTATTTTAATTAGTTATAAATATGTTTATTTTTACAGTCGGCCGGGTCACTGATTACTGGATGAGCTGCTGCATGAGACAGACACTGACGCTGTCCGAAGAGAGGGAGGAAAAAGAGAGGCTCCGTGTATTTTATTATAATATTATATAGAGTCGTTATTCATTTGTTTTAAAGCTCAATAAATAACAAAGAAGACCTTTGAGCGGCACTTTTATAATTTTGTCCGGAAGATTTAAACTTTAATACACGTTGACTGGCGAAAAACTCTGCCCGGTTCCCTCGGCCCCCACCGCGGAGAATAAACAGAAGGGCAACCATGACAACCATGCTTCTTCGCTGCTTTTGTGGAGGAAGTTACAGCGCCACGTACAGGCTCCTGCATATGTACTGCAGCTTCTCCAGTGGTTGGAGCTAAACGGAGCGGTCTCGTGTGGACAGACACTATCCGGATAACTATTGGGTGTGGACGGAAGCTTGTTTGCGATTGCGTTTGCGTTAATCCTATGCGTTTAGCCGTTTTCGTCCTCGTGTGGCCGCAGCCTTAGAACGAGAAAAGTCTTAACATATATATCGTTTTTTGTAAACATATGACAAATGTGTGAGGGTGATGACGTCAGAGCATCGTCCTATGTGCCGGGCTTAGCCCCGGACAGCCCCAGCCCAATTTAACCCCTGGGTATTTGTGAGGGAGCTCCTATATGGCATTGGCCCGCTGAAGCTCACCAAAGTTTAATATATTTCATAGTTAAAAGTTTTGTTAATTGGTCAAATACTGGTTTTTACTGGAATGAAAGAGCACAGAGTACAGAAGCAACAAAGCAGCAGACTGCATTAACCCTAACCCACAGAGAGGTTGAAGTTCATGTGGATAGGAGGCTTCAGTAGTCTGTCTGCACTCTGTTTAGTTGTGCTATCTTACAATCAATATAGTCAATGTGAGGTAAATTGTGTCGCCAATGTAACCGGTTAGAACTCGAAGTTGCGACGAGGTCTTAAAATGTATGGAAAGGGTCTTAAAAAAGGTCTTAAAAGGTATTAAATTTGACTTCAGGATTCCTGCATATACCCTGTTAACGAAATATTTCAGAAATTAATTTGAAACGTTATCAAATTAGGCTTCATCAAAGCAGCAACACACTCATTTAAACCAGACAGGTCACAACATTAAAAATGAGACAAAGGAAATTCAGCACAGAGAACTGTCAATGCAAGGAAGCTGCATTGTCCATGGTCCTGAACTACAAATTATAAATGTAACATTTCAGCAAAGATGGGGTCGTTACTAAAAAAAAGTAATATATTACATATTACTTTAAAAAAGTAAAAAAAGTAATATATTACACTACTTCGTTACTCTCTACATAAAGTAACTCGTTACTTTACTCGTTACTTTACTCGCAGGGCCGGCCCGCCCCTCCCTGCAAGCAGATCACGCAGACTGCTAAAGTTTCAAATGTTCTCTTTAGTTCAGTTTCCATTGTCGCATAAGACTGATCCAGATCCTGAATGTTTTCCTATCTGACCATGGCTGTCCTCTGTCTCCTGCTATCTGTATATTTTGTGCAGTCTATCTCTGCTCACTCTGTTGCGTCGGCGTGTTCTCCTGCGTGTTGGCCATGTGTTGCACTGGAACCAGACACCGCAAAGACTTCAGCCGAGCACGTACGAACTGCGCATGCGTGAGTGGCAATAACTCTCCTTACCAGCAGGTGGCGGTAGTGTGTATTCGTCATTCAAAACAGGCAACAACCGGAAGACAGAGAAGAAGAACAGACTGTGATATAAACAAACAACAAATAGCGTGTGCGGTAGCTCCACCTTAGCATGTGTTCTTTGCAGGTGCTTGTTGAGGTTTGACGTGGTGTTTACAGCAGTGGATAACAGCTTCTGGCCTGGACACAGTTTGCACCTCACCGTCACATTCCTGTCTATTCTTCGGATGAACTCAAAATAATGGGCATACCTCCACCCCTCGAGAGTTATCGCTGACTCAGCCATGTGTATGCAGCACTGCACGTGGAGATGTGGACGCGCAAATCGCGCAGATTACGTACATATAAACCTACAAAGTACTGATATAGTAAATTAATTTATTTTTATTTTTGTGTAGTTGAATATTGCAATAATAAGGTATGGTTGTCACAAAATCCCACGGCACACCCGGACTTGCCTCACGGCACACCAGTGTGCCGCGGCACACCGTTTGGGAACCACTGCTCTAAAGTACCGCAGTCTCTTCTCCTAAGTCCTTTTGAATTCTCCTATCCACTATCCCTTAACCCCGTGATGTTTCACTCAGAGGTCAAGGAATAGGAGATAGGGTTAGAATTTAGGAGCTGATTTTTGGATTATCGGAACGCAACCCAATAGTCCATTTATCTTAGGAACCTTCCTAACCAAGTGAAATGACCCGGAAGTACGTCAGTGGCAGCCATGTTAAGTGCCGTTCCAATTCTCCAAATTAAAGGAAAGGAGGTTTCAAATTTCCTTTATAACCTCCTTTAGCTTAGGAACCACTGGACCTCCCTTGACGAAAGGAGAGGAGAAAATGCTGCCCCACAATGCATTGCAGCCGCAGCATTTGCCGTCACTCAACAGTCGGCCGTTCACGATCAGAGCAAGCGGAGTGCATTTTCGCGAGCGGAGCACATTTTCTCATCCGCCTCACGGAGCGTGGAAAGTGAGGGGCAGGGCTGCCTCTCTTCCGTCGGCGTGGATAGGAGGTTTACCTGTGCACCTGTGCTGTTGTGGGGAGGTTTTTCCCGGGAAGTCGCGGAGAGACGGAGCAGCTGCACGTTGTTGTTTGGGCCCCCTTTTTCCACCTGCCCAGTTGTGCTGTGGCAGGGACCTGCTTCCACTTGTCGTGTGCTGCTGTCCTGGCGAGATTTTACCCCGGGGGGCGTAACGGAGAGACCGGAGCGGCTTCGCGTTCGGGCTGCGGCCTGCTTTACACCTGCTGTAGCGGAGGCCTGTATCCACCTGCTCCACCTGTCGTGCTCTACGGTGCCGAGGACGTTTTACCACGGGGATATCGCTGAGAGACCGGAGCGCCTCTACGCCTCGAGCTGGTCCTGCTTCGCCTATCCTGCTGTAGGCCTACTGAGGAGGTTCTGCACCGGGGATATCGCGAGGAGAACGGAGCGCCTCCACATTTCGGGCCTGCTTGCACGCCTATCCGGATGCTCTGCTGGTCTGGGAAAATGGCCCATATCGGGATTCTGCTGTGCCTGTTAACTGTTTTGGACTATGAGAAGATCTCTAGTCATTCTGAGAAGACTACTGGATTCAGGTCTGTTCTGCCACCTGCAGTGGGCATCCCCTGCAAAGGTTCGGATGTGTTGCTCAAACAATTACCGGTTGCCTTGTCACAGTCAATCTGCTCGACAAAATATGTTTGTCTTTTTTATTTTCCTGCGATGATGGTTCTTCAGGACTGCTTCTTAAGCTCTAATCACACTCTCGCAGACTTTTCCGGTGTTTCTAAATTAGATGACAATGTGTGTGTGTCATTTAAGAGGAAAAGATGTCTGGATTTTTTGTTGTTATTACTGTCAGGAAATGTACAACCTAACCCTGGTCCGCCCAGTAGTAATAGTCAGATCGCTACTCCTGCTGATTTTAAAGCTAGGTCTGGGTTGGGTTTCATCCACTTGAATGTGCGCAGTCTGTTAGGTAAACTATATTTTGTCCGTATCTGGGCAAAATCGACTGACGCTGACGTCATTGTCTTATCTGAAACATGGCTAAATAAGTCTATTTTGGCCTCTGACATTGCCTTAAATGGTTTTAATGTGTATCGTACCGACCGGCCTAATAAAGGTGGTGGCGTTGCAATTTATGTTAAGAATAAGTTCAGTGTAACCACATTAGTTTCCAAATCGATCAGTAAGCAATTTGAATTTTTAGCCTTAAATATAGAAGTGGCAAAGGGTCAACAGGTCATGGTGGTGGGCTGCTACAGACTCCCCTCAGCTGTCAAAGACTCCTTGTCTTCACTAGCTAATCTTTTATCACAACTAGACTACAAGGAAATAGTGCTACTTGGAGATTTTAATTGGGACTGGTTAACTGCAGTGTCAGAGGATTTTAAAAACCTTTGTATCTCTTTAAATGTTACTCAGATTGTGGACAGTCCTACTCGCCCAAATATTAAGTCCCCTAATAAATCTTCCCTAATTGATCTCATTTTAACTAATGTTCCCCATAAATATTCTTCTGTGGGAGTATTTGCAAATGATCTGAGCGATCACTGTGTTGTTGCCACAATTAGGGACACTAAGGTCCAAAAGGTTAAACCTCGCATTATCATCAAGAGAGACATAAAACATTTTGTGGAGCAGGGTTTTTTACATGATCTGTTTGATTTTGATTGGGGTAAAATCGATCTGTGTGCTGATGTTGAAACCGCATGGTCTTATTTTTATCTTGGTTTTATAGAGATCATTGATAGACATGCACCCCTGCGTAAATTTAGAGTAAAGGGACCAGACAATCCTTGGTTTTCTGCTGAACTGTCTAGTCTCCTTCATGAGAGAAACAAGGCCTGGGCAAAGGCTAGGAAATCAGGCTCAGAGATAGAATGGCTGCGTTTTAGGCAGCTAAGGAATAGCTTCACTTCAAATGTAAAAAGTGCAAAGTCGAAGTACTATTTGTCAGTTACCACAGAAAACCTAAATAATCCTAGGAAATTTTGGAAAGCAATAAAATCGATATCAACCGGTGAGATCCGTAATGAGCTACCTCCGTGCCTTACCACAGCATCTGGTCCTATATCGGACAGGGCTACTATGCTTTAATGAGCATTTTGTGTCCTGTGGTTCTCTATTTGATTCCGTCACTAACTCTGCTTCTATAAACACCACAGTCTGTGACTCTGAACAACGTGGTCTGGAAAATCAAATCAAATCAATCAAAACCACCTGAAAGCGAGAGGGATTCTGCACATACTAGGCCTCGTGAGTACAAGTAGCTTACTTCTGGGTCTGTTTCATTCAAGCTCTGCTCTGTGTGTGTGTGGCACGAGCCATTTTGTGTGCGTGCGCAAGCGAGAGAGACCTCGCGCACCGGTGGGTATCTACCGGAGATCGTTGTGGTTAGCATCTGGTGCTAGCTAGCCAAGCTAACGGATATAAGGAGCTTTTTCAACAACAAGGTGGAGGGAGAACTCTCTCCTGTCAGACTGAGAGTCTCAGATAACCTCAGCTCAGGTGAAGTAAAGGACTCTGTGTTTAGATAGTTAACTTTAGTCTAGTTATCTCAGTGGGTCTCAAACGGTTTGTATTAAAAGGAGAGTGATTTGTAAAATATCTATAAAGAAATAGAAAATCTGTTTACAGTTCTGTTTCATATGTATGTTGAGAGATACTGTATATCCATACATCTCTTCATTTTGGCTCTCAAAGTGCACCAGATTGATGCTTTTAACTTCAATATTTAAAAAAAAATCTAGAGGAGGTGAGGACCCTCCTAGAGGAGGTGAGGTCCACTCCCCACTTGTACAAATAGCACTTTACCCCTGCTTACACCTATATGCCGTAAGCTGATTACCGAGCCTTCATTGTAACAGTCGCGGGTACACTGTGTGGGGAGTGTTGCAGTAGAAAATTCAACTGTAGCGCTGGTGCATTAATGGGAAACCCTTAATGTTTGAGCACCCTCTATGAAATGTCAAGCTACCCCACAGCACCCCCTAGAGAACATATCTGGCGCCGCCACTGGCACCACTCCCCCTCCCTCCCGCTGAAATTATGAACGAAAAGCGTAGTAATCATAGATAACACGGCAGGGTCCGTGACAGTTTGTTTTCATCTGATTTCAAATAAACAAAGTCTTGGTTTTAAGAATATTAAACTTGTTTCGCCAAATTCAGATGATAAAAACAACTTTTAAGCTTGTAAAGGCATAATTACAAGAGGCAACTTCACGTCACAGCAGGCATAACAAGAGCTGGTGTTTCTTGTGAGGGTTTCTTGCATCACAGATTATTTTGCGGTATTTGAAATCATCTACGCAGCTCACGACGTAACTAGGAGTCTAGTGGACAATATCAGTACTACAAGTAATTTTACGGCCATGCATGAGGCCATCGGTGGGAGGCCATCCATCGAACCTCCCACCCTGATGGACTCGGCCACTGCTGCTGTGGCTTCTGGCAGTGGCTCAACATCCACTGAGGCTGTCCAGAGCCAGGCCACAGTGGAGGATGAGGAGGCCACAGAGTCTGGCTCGGACAGCCAGGAGTGTGTTGAGCCATCCACCTCTGCCGCTCCCCCTCCCCGAAAACAAAGAAAAAGCCCTTTACTACAGTTCCTGGAGGCAGAGGCGGTCAAGGAGGACCGCTTCAACCGCCTGCAGGCAGCCTCGGAGGAAGCCTCGGAGGAAGCCTCCGCCAAATTCCTCAAGCTCTTTGAGGAACTAGTTAGGAAGGAATAGTGTCTGTTTTTTTCTTCTTTTTTCTGTACTTTGGATGTGTTCATTTATTCTTTATTTATATATGTTACAACATTTAGTAAACATATTTAAGTTTGACCTTAACTCTTGTGTGGTGTGTTCATATTTATGTTATTCAGCCAGTGTTCGTGTGTCTGGTGGACCCGACCACCCTGTATGTAATATAAATGTGTAGGGGGGGGGGGGGGGTACAGTGGGTGGTCACTGAAAATGTGTTCTGATATCTGTTCTTCACAGAAAATTCAATTCAAATCCTTTATTTATCCAGGTGAGATCCCATATTCAAGGGAGACCTGCAGAGCCAAGGCCATTGAGTGAGTTAGAGAAAATAAATTATCATTTTTCTTTAGAAAAATAATAAACGGGTCCCACAGACCCGAACACCATAGGGTTACATCAAGCATGAAGCCTTCTTTACAATTAGACATACAGAAACACACATGTTTACTGAAGATACAAGGAGATCTTTATTTTATACAAAGCTGAATATACATTTTATGATTGTGACCTGACTGAAAAGCCAACGTTTTTAAAGTCTTTTTGCAACCCAAGGCATAACTGTCTATAGTCATACAGAAAGTCATGGCCACTGATTTCCGCTTTTTAGATCTCCACCTCAAATAATTCTGCGCATAAACCAACCGTGTGTAAAGTATCCAAATGCAATATCAGGGATGTCTTATTATAAATAATATATACATTAACATTGAGGCAAGTTACTGCATGTAGCTCAAACCCCACATAAGTAAAATTGCTAACACACGTCTCTTCTTTCTTTTCAAGTTCAGTCAAAGCATAACAATATTTTATCACTGAACATGACTCAATTTCAACACTAAACGTAACACTTTCTGAAGAGATTGTGCGATGGCCTATTTCACATACAATTTGTAATAAAGACATGGGTCTGTAAAGTCCTTTGCTCTAAATAAACTTGAGTAAGGTGACATTGGAAATAAGGCATATACATGGACAAACAAAAGAACCGAGTAATGCATCTGGCCAGTAAATAAAAATCCTCAACAATAATCGTGGTCGTTCAGCTGGACCGGGTTGTGGTCAGGAGCCGAGATTTGGTCTGCCAGTCTGTCTCTCCGGCCCTGTCCACCTCGCTCCCCCCTCACAGGACGAGGTGGAGACCTCTCTACCCGCTGCTCCTGCTCCTCCTCCAGTTGAGTCATGTCTGCAGTAATGCTGAGATTGTGCAGTACACAGCAGGCAGTGACCACAGCAGGGACAAAGGTGTGGTTCACCTCCAAGGCCTTCGACAGGAGGCACCTCCATTGCCCCTTCCGAATCCCAAAAGCGTGCTCAATGATGCTGCACGCTTTGGCATGGCAGCCGTTGAAGCGGCTCTGTACCCTCCCCTGTAGTGGCTCCCGATACGGGGTTACGACCGTTATGGGGTGTACAATGCACGGATAGCCACCATCTCCCACAATAAAGTACCCTGGTGGAGGGTACAGAGCCTCTTTGTATAAGGTACTGTTTTTTAGGACACGGGTGTCATGCACTGAACCCGGAAATCCTACGAATGTTTGTAGGAATGTACCCTTCCCATCGCATACAGCCTGCAGCTGTACGGAAGGAAAGAGCTTCCGATTTATGTAGTCCTGGCCACTGGGTCCGGGTGGGGTCTTTATTCTAATGTGGCACCCATCAATGGCACCCACACATGAACTAAATGCCGGGCTATCGGCCAACTGCTGGAAGCCCTGCCCGACCTCCTCCAGCTCTCGACCAGCAGGCAGCCTGATCACAGACTGCCTGAGAGCAGCGATGTCCTCCACTCCCTGGTGGACCAGTCTGTGGACCGTGGAGAGGGGTACCTGAAAGGCCCGGGACACCACACTGTATGACAACCCGTGTGCCAGCCAGTACACAGTTGTCAAGACAGTCATGTGGTGTCCCCAGGCCTGTCTCCTCTCAGGCCCCAGACACTGCATCAAGGCCTCCAGGGAGTCTCGGCTCATCCTGAAGTCCTTCAGCAGGCACCCATCTCCGAAGTACAGCTCCGGCACCGGGACACTGCTGTTCAAACATTTGTATGAGTGTGGGTGTTGAACCTGCAGGAAGAATAAAATGTACAGGTCAATACTTTTATCCAGAAAACTAAACTGCACATACATACTATGTCATAAACAATTAATCCATTGTTGTATTCCAATGAAAAAAGCCAGCTATTTTTCAACTACTTAAAACAAATTGTAATCGAACACTCAAATACCTCAAGATGAAGCAGGATGGCTTTGCGCATTCTCGCTTTCCAGCGCTGGGATCGGCGTCTCTCCTGATTCCTGTTGTTGGTCAGAAGTTGTTGCCACTGCCGTAAGGCACATGCTACAGCAGGTTTCATGACTCAATTTGTTTAATGTGGTCACTGGTTTTTCGTTGTTGAGATTTAAATCACAGGTGTGCCTGGACCTTATATAGCCTGTCAGGTCCCTCATGATTCGTTAATTACTTGGATTACAAATTCGTTGCAGGTGTTTTGTGAAAGAGGTGTGACTTGATGATTTATCATGTCATAGCCTACTAGTATAAAAAGGTTAACATAGCCTATAGTATAGTGTATAGACAGTCATTGTTTTTTTTGTGTGTGAATATATGAAACGTACATAAGCCTAATGTAGCCTATATGTCTACATGTCTAAGTAAATATGTGGGGGAACAATGTTCAGCTGATCTAATAGAGATTACAAAATACAGCGCTCTAACAAAACACTCACAGCTGATGCAGCTGTTGCCACGTCATAATTAACGGACGTCGCTTTAATATGACCACGCAGAGGAGAGGAGTTCTCATTTCTCTCACCGCCTGCTGCTTCCCCTCCTCTCTCCTCGGCTCGCATCTCCTGTGGGCGGGACTAAGTATCGAGGATAGGAGTCGAGGATGGGAGTCGAGGAGGGGAGTTAGAGAAATGAGAAAGGGCCCCGGTCCACCGTTTCCCCGCAGCGAGGCTCTCCCCGTTGACAGTTTACGTGGGCTGGGCTGGGTCAGAGCTATTTAATAGAAGAGTTACGACACCGGAAGTCCAAAAACGGTTATCGTCACGTGGTTCATGTAGACGAGGGATCGTTCCCCGGAAGTTCATGGCGGGCAATGTGAATGCATTGATAACAGGAGATAGAACTACGATTTTTGGTAATTATTAGTGAATAAAGGTTTTGATTTGCAATATTTATACAACAAATCGATATGTGTATGTATTTACATCAATATGTTTTCAAAAATAAAATCGAATTTGCTAATATTAAGTGATAATATTAGGATTAGTGTGAACAACTAGTTTACATGTTACTAACAGTGCCTTGGTTAAAGAGCCTGTTGTTTATTTATAGCTTTGAATTCTTTCAAACCAATATTATCTTCTTAAACTTATATGGTAGTCAGGAGGATCACTTTCTAATGTTTATTGATACATTTAGAGGGAGGGGATCTAAAGTAATGCTTTCAAATTCAGATTGGATTCATTTCTACCATTTTCTTAAATTCATGGTAGTTTCAGTAATCCCCTGGTAATTGAGGACACAAGTTATCTAAATGACTAATGTCGTCTTTATGGCTTTCAGAAAGGACAGGAGACCGACAGGATATGATGATGATGTTAAATGTGTTGCTTTAGGAACATCCATTGCAAATACATGGAATTCAATAAACATAGAAGAGCATATCATGCAGTTTGTCGGTGCCTTTTCCTCCGTGTTTGTCCTGGTTTGCTGTGCTGCCTCCTAGTAGCCACCATGGTTTGCGGTGCTGCCTCCTAGTCGCCACCATGGTTTGCTGTGCTGCCTGGGGATGCTCAAATCGCTCAGAGAAAGGAGTACGAATGTACGGCTTCCCCACTGACACAGAACGGAGGAAAAAATGGCTGGCTCAAGTCAGCAGGAGCAATTTCACGACCAACAGCAACAAAATATGTGATTTATATACAAACACTGCATTTGCACTTTTTCACAAAACGAAAATCAGACCATTGGGAAAGCTTAATGTTTTGTTTAATACAAAAAAACAGGGAAAGGCTTGAAAAACACTGAGAGTTGAGACTCAGGGTGCAGGGTGAGGGTCTCAGGGTGCAGGGTGAGGGTCTCAGTGCAGGTATTCAGGCTCCATTGAACCCCCCTCTGGTTCTTGTGCTGAGAGAGGGAGCAACAGACAGGAGAAAGGGTTATACACACCTATATAGCACACCTATTGCCTTGGGGAGATAACGTGTTTACTTATATAAAACAGTAGTATTAAACGTACCTTGTGTTTTCACTCTCACTTAAGTCCCTCTCCCTTTGCCATCAATCCAGAATCAGCTGGGCTGCAACATTATACAGACAGGTAATACTCAACAGAATCACAAGGACACAATATGGCTCTGCTAAAAACACTCACTCTTACACGCACCAAAGTTATATTTATCTAATATTTAACTCCCTCCACCCCCGCATACAATCCCGTTTAGAAGCCCCTCTTCTCTAATTCAACACGTTGGACGAAATGACATTAAGAGAACGGAATTTACAATTAAAAGGCTGTTCAACGTGTGTTGCTAACTTGCTTCGGTATGCTAGCTTAATCTGTTATCTGTAAACGTTCCCTAAATCTACTAATTTAGGGATAATCCACTGACATCCTTTAATACACATGTTCATTAGAATCAGATGTACTGATAATATCCGCAATATACATCTTTAAACTTCTTATTACCTTTAAAAGTCCGTCACGAACGGTGTATTATGCTGCAACTCCACAGCTCTGCCAGCCTTGGCGCTAACTTCCGGGGAACGATTGAGAGGCTCCACGATCCGCCATTGCTGTAAAAAAGTGGTCCATTGGAGTGAACGGAGATGTCGTAACTCTTCTATTAAATGGCTCTGGGCTGGGTGCAGTGGCGGACTGGCCATCGGGACGAATCCCGATGGGCCGGTCGAATAAGTCACTAGCACATCCCCCACTCCCCCCGTTGACAACTTACTAGCGGTACCGAGGCGAAGTGGGACGGTCGAGAGTCCCGGGCTGATTTTTAGACCCAGTCCACCACTGGCTACTCCCCAGTGAGATGATAATGAACTGTTCATGAACTTGTCATGAAAAGTTCATGGAATATCAGTGAACCATATTCATGAACAGCTCATAACAAAGTTGATGAACTGTTCATGACATTGTCATGAACATTAAATGGCACTAGGGCAGTTCATGAACTACTCATGAAACTCCTGTGCTGGAATGGTTCATCAGGGTATATGCAGGAATCCTGAAGTCAAATGTAATACCTTTTAAGACCTTTTTTAAGACCCTTTCCATACATGTTAAGACCTCATCGCAACTTTGAGTTCTAACCGGTTACATTGGCGACACACTTTACCTCACATTTACTATATTGATTGTAAGATAGCACAACTAAACAAAGTGCAGACAGACTACTGTAGCCTCCTCTCCACATGAACTTCAACCTCTCTGTGAAGGTCAGGTTTAATGCAGTATGTTGCTTCTGTACTCTGTGCTCTTTCATTCCAGTAAAACTCCACAGAAACCAGTATTTGACCAATAAACAAAACAATTGACAAAACTTTAAACTATGAAATATATTAAACTTTGGTGAGCTTCAGCGGGGTAATGCCATATGGGAGCTCCCTCACAAATACCCAGGGGTTAAATTGGGCTGGGGCTATCCGGGGCTAAGCCCGGCACATAGGACGATGCTCTGACGTCATCACCCTCACACATTTGTCATATGTTTACAAAAAACAATATATATGTTAAGACTTTTCTCGTTCTTAATAGACTATATTTAGGGTCGATATGTGTTGACCTTACTTTAAAATAGCAGATCTCTGTGACCGGATATAGTTTGGCTTAGACCCCGGCCCCACGAGGACGCATACAGTAAAACGCATACGCAAACGCAAAAAAGTCTTCCGTTCACACGCATTCGATTCATTAACGTGTCCGTTCACACTAGACCGCTGGAAATGCTGGAAACGCTGTAGTACATATGCCAGGCCTGTAAGTGGCGCTGCTGCCGCCACAAAATACACCAAAAGCAGCGAAGAAGACCCCGGAGCATGGTTGTCATGGTTGCCCCTCAGTTTATTCTCTGCGGTGGATGGCGTGTTCTCCTGCTGTATATCTCTCAGGTCCACCAGCAGATAAACCCCCCCCCACAGAGCAAGGCAATGAAACTTCAAATAAGAAGCAGCATTTTATGGCACGCTATGCATGGGGCCACATTGAGGGGGTTTCCCGACATGTTGTTTCAGTAAATTAAAGGGTGTTTCATGTTGTCGTTGCTGTGGACCTTCTTAATACCTTGGAAAATGCCGTTTAATACTTTTTAATAGCCTTAACTTTTGCTAAATTGATTTATCAACTTTTAATACTTTCTATCAATATATCTATCTTTACCAAATATAACATATTATGGAGATCACAAAAATACACTATCAATGTTAATAAACAAAAAACAAGGCAATGTGCCCGCAAGACTGCACTCAGGTAAACAAAACATATTACCCGTGCGCAGCAGCTAACCTGCCTGCGAGCCTTCGCTCAGGTCATACTTACCAAGGCGCGGCTGAAGCCCGCGAAAATGGCATCTATTGTTGCCGACAGTTTAGTATTTTTTAAATACCTGTGAGAGAGATTTTCTTTTCAGCAATGTTGATGGAAGGAATGGAGGCTGGAGTCCGCTTTATATCAAACACTGGGTTTATTGAGAGCCACGGCCGTGAGTGAGCTCAAAGCGTTTACACAACATGCTATGAGAAAACCCTCCAACTCACTGAAGCATTACACAGAAAACACAGACGATCTACCGGAGAATCCGGGAGGGGCCTCTATTTCGCGCGTCTTCTGATCGATAATCACAAGCACATGGATTCAGAGACAAAGACAGTCTGTTAAAGTCCTCTGGCAGTTAGTCACAGTCCCCCAACAGGAAAGCGGAACCTTTAACCCTTTAACCTATAACCCCCTGCTCTAAGTTATGGCAGACCTATGTGAAACACAAAATGCTCTTTGGTACAAACACTTAAACAAAATATTTCTCTCACAGATCCACGCTTTTATCAATTCATTGATAACCAATTAACATTAGTCTAAGAATATTTTCAGTCACTACTTGAATCAAATAAAACGTCCTCAGAGTTGGGTGGATTCCTCATTACATTAATTACATCAAAAACAGAATAGCCAATCACAATGGTTGATACAGACAACCATAATAGAAAAATCATCTTTCTTCAGTGTTTGATTTCTTTTGTCAAAAAGCACAATAATAACACATATCCAATACAAAAATATAATAGTAAAATATATGTTTCAAAAACAAGATCTTTTATCGTTAATCTCATTCATCAAACACAAATTCAAATTCAGTTTACATCTTTAAAGATTTACTTCAAGGCAATTACTTATTAAAACACGATTAGAATGTAGGATTATAAGAAATCCAATTGAGGTATAAAATCAGAATCAATAGGGATTCAGTTAAAAATTCACAGTTAAGGTATACATTCACAGTGATGAATCGATCAATCTGTAATCTGTAAAGATACAGTGTCCTCCATTTTTAGCATTACTTTACGTTTACTTCAATACACTTATTCAAGAGTAAGGCACTTTACTACATACATTTTATTCAAATACATTTGTTCAAAAATCTGAAAAGGAGAAGTCAGACATTTTATTGAAAACAACCTGAGAAAGGAAAAGTCAAAACATTTATTCTTAACAACCTGAGAAAGGAAAAGTCAAAACATTTATTCTTTATTCTGAGTGTCAACTGTAATCAATTTATCAATCGCTGAAAGGAGGTACCCAAGGTACCGAAACTGCCACGGAGACCCATGGGTCTGGAAGCTCGGCGTCGTACGTCAACATTGTGTCATCTACAGTAGAGTACCCCACTAGCCTCTGTGGGGCCTGGAGGGCAGTTTTGGCAACCCTGCGTATGGCTGATTTAATTACAGTGATCAAACAGGTCACTAGGATTAGCACAACCAAGATAAACACTGCAACAGTAACAACAAATTTAACCAACCCCGCTCCCCAGGACCCAAGAGTTCCGCTTAAATCTCCAAGTGTAAACCCATGAGTTTCATGCAATTCTTTTATCCCCTTAGCTGTGTCCTGGACCATATCCGTAACTTCAGGTGTGGCGTCAGAGACAAAGGAACAGCACTCCGCACCAATTACTTTACATGCGCCCCCCTGGGCAGCTAAGAGGAGGTCCAGCGCCATGCGATTCTGTAGTGCTACTGTCCTAACTTCCTGCAGTTCTTTATGTTCCGCTAACATCGCGATACTTGATACATTTAGATGATGCTCCACTACTTTGGATAATGCCATGATCTCCTGCTGACTAACATAAATGCCGTACCAGGGCAAAAGTAGGCTCGCTACCTGTTGTCCTTTTGTAATGGACCTGCTGTTCCTGTGTAGAGAGGGAAGTATCGCTGCAATCTCATTTGCCTCTACTTTACGGATTAAAGGAATTAGGTAGGCTAGATAACAGGTGCCATAAAAAACGTCATATGGTACGCAGCCATAAGCCCGGTCGCCACAAACTAAGTAAACTCTCTGTGGGAGGGGAATTCTGGCTAATGTTACCCTTACTATGGTATTACAGTCGCTTTGTCCCACATCCGGAGAGGTGTGAGATCCTGCTTCATTCTGGAAACAGATGGACACATTCTTCCATTCGTGTACTGCAATTGGGGGAACATATACTGAACAGTCACGTGTAGGGGGCTTGCCTAAGGGTATTGGTTTCGTGCAATCATGTATTTTAACCTCAACGGAGTTCACTGTTCTGGAGCCAAACCAGGGCACAACTGTTACCAAAGCTTCAACCAGCAAAGATGCCATGTGTGGTTGTTTTGTGCATGTTGGACTTGTGGAATTAACCGAACAATTAGTTTGTACCAGAGCTAACTGGAATCTGTATTCAAAAGCTAGGTTAATGTATTTCTTCACATATATTAGTTTTAAAAACATCAATCGTTTGAAACCGTCAGGCAGATAATTTGTATTTACTGTCTCAACAATGAGAGAGACTAGACCCTTGTACTGTAACGGTTTATCAGAGTCTGTTGGGTATGACGGAGTATAGCAGTCCTCAGCCTCATCGCTAATCCTAGAGTAAATGTCGTTCCAACTGATTAATTTATAGTCTGCTCCTGCACAAGGGATTGGGCTAAACATAGGAGAATGCATGGATTCTGGCATATTTTGGCATAGCCAACAGTTACTAATATTACGTTCATGGGCGTAGTCTAACATTAAGTTTACTGCAGAATTAGTTTTAGTTTGTTTAAAAGGAGTGATTAAGGCCTTTTTTGAAGAATCTACCTCACCTCCTGAGTGTTTACGTGGAGTGGATGGAACATTTGTTTTTTCCTCTGGTTCAGACAGGTCGCACACAGCAGCACCTGGATCGGAAACCTGGTAAGCTGGTTTCCTATCTCTACATGTTACTTCATCCCTTATCATTGCCTTATACTGCTCTCTAGTGCTACACCACAGTTCTGGGGGCATGTTTTCAATGGTGTCGAGTGCCATTCTCACCCCTCCCGACGCCACTCCGTCCGCACGGTACTGGTCCATTGGATATAACTCCCATGTTGACCAAACTGAGGACACATAAAATACAATAATACAGTTAGATGAATCACATATTGAAGCTGGACAGTTAAAAGAAATAGTCTTTGATTTGTGATCAGGGAGGGAGACAATCCTCCTGATTCTTCCTCCTTTTCTTTCTCGTTGTGTCTCTCGCACCATACTGAGTGTCTGTGTGGTGATTGGATACAACCTGTCCTTGTCGCTAGGCACTGATTTGCCCGTTGGTGTCGTTTTGCCCTCAGGGTCTGGGCCCTGAGTGGTCAAGTCGTCTGCGCTCGTAGATAAGAGCACCTTATTTTCTTCCTCAGACGGGCGAGATCCCTCGCCACCTGTCGTTGGGATTCCCACAGCTCCATCTAGCAGGGTGACCTTGGCCAGGTACAGAAGACCCAGCATGACGATGATGATGACTGCCTTCACACGCCAGCATCCGGTAGAGGGGAGAGACGACATCTTGTAGCGTGAATCTACTCCGGTCTCCCTTGTACCCTCAGCGCTGTTCTGGTCACTATTAACACCTGGAAAGGACCTTTCCACCTGGGAGACAGAGCATATTTTTCAAGAGATTTGATTAGTACATTATCACCAATCTGAAATGGGTGGGTGGGCTCCTCTCCCGGCTGGGGAAGCCTGTCAGCCACCTGCCTGTGAAACTTTCTCAACATGTCAGTTAGATATTTGACATAGTTAGTCATGTAATCCTCTGTCCACAAAAGAGTGAGTTTGTGGGGTGTTACTGGGGGGCTAGATCCTGCGAACATTACCCTTCCCATCAATACCTCGTGTGGGCCCTGTCGTTGCATTTGGTGAGCTTCTGATGGAGCACAGAACTAGCGGCAGCGCGTCTACCCATTTTAGTCCTGTGGTCAACATTGTTTTAGTGAGTTTCTCCTTTATAGTCAAGTTCATTCTCTCAACCTGGCCTGAGCTCTGTGGGTGATAGGGAACATGCAATTGCCATTTGAACCCTAACACTGTAGCTAGACTCTGGGTTATCTTCGAAATGAATGCTGGACCTCTGTCACTGTTAATTCCTGTGGGCACACCAAATCTAGGAATAACATCTTTGAGAAGACACTTTACAACTGTTCTAGCATCTTCTTTTCTGGTAGGGTAGGCCTCTACCCATTTGGAGAACTGGCACACTATTACCAAAAGATATTTGAATCCTTGGCATGGTGGCATATGTGAAAAGTCAATTTGCATATTTACAAAGGGCCCCGAGGGGGGCGGTAAGTGTTCATGCTGAATTTGACCACTTCTTCGTCTTGTCTGCTGGCATATCATACATCTGTCTACAAGGGTCTGTGTAGCTAGTGTAATGCCTGGAGCAAACCATTGGGACTTTATAATCCCATTCATCCCTCCTTTTCCTACATGTGATTTGCCATGTGCAACATGTGCCAAAACATGGAGGAACGAACGTGGACAGACCATCCGTCCGTCTGGGTGGAGCCACAAGCTGGACTCAGCGTCAAGTGTACAACCTCGTCTTAGCCATAAATCTTTCTCCCTAACATCAGCGCGGGCTTGCATGTCCGCGACATCATTAAAGGAAGGCAAAGAAATGGGCTCTGCGGGTTGTGTCAAGGGGCATTGGAGCACCATAGAAGAGGAGGAAACTGCTGCTTGTTTAGCCGCGGTGTCGGCTAACGCATTTCCACGCGAAATAGGATCATCAGAATTTGTGTGAGCAGCGCACTTAACCACTGCTAGCTGTGTAGGGAGCATGATAGCGTCTAATAGCTGAGCTACTAACGCATGATGTTGAATAGGCTTACCGGCCGATGTTAAGAAACCGCGCATTTTCCACAAGACACCAAAATCATGGCACACACCAAATGCATACCTGGAGTCTGTGAAAATGGTTGCAACTCTATCTTTAGCCAAAGTACACGCCCTCAGCAGAGCATACAACTCTGCAGCCTGAGCTGACGTGCCATTTGGCAAGGCCCGGCTTTCTAAAACTTCCCAGTCATTTACAACAGCATAGCCTGCTAAGTGTACTGTGTCAGACGGCCTGCTCGCAGACCCGTCGGTGTATAGAATCATATCTGAATTAGGGATAGGAGTTTGCAACATATCAGTTCTGGGGGAAGAAGATATGTCAATCGTTGTGACAGTCATGTGTGATTTCAAAATCTGGAATTGGCACCAGCGTAGCTGGGTTTAGAGGGGGAGAGCGTTTAAGTGTGATGTGTGGGCTTGAAAGAATTATTGCTTCATAACCAGAGCGCCTTGCTGCTGTCATATGCTGAGTAGCAGAGGTGTTCAGAATATGTAAAACTGCATGTGGAGCATGTACTACACAGTCACTGGCCAGTACAATGGGAGAGGATTGTTTGATAACAATTGCAACTGCGGCCACTGCTCGCAGACATGACGGCATACCGAGTACCACAGGGGAGAGTCGAGATGAGTAGTATGCAACAGGCCGGAAATTAGAGCCATGCTTCTGTACCAAGATGCCCGTTGCGAAGCTCCCCTTCTCATGGACATGCAGGTGAAACGGCTGATGGTAATCAGGGAGCCCCAGGGCCGGAGCTGATGTCAGGGCTCTCTTTAAGTCCTGAAAGGCTGTGTGCATGTCCTCAGACCATTGAACAATGTTAGGAGCAGCCTGCAGAGTGGCAGCACGCAAGACAGAGTCCATTGCAGCGTACTCGCATATCCAGTGTCTGCAATAGTTAGCCATGCCCAAAAAAGACAGCATGTCTTTCTTTGTGCGGGGTGGTGCCACTTTGTTCAAAAGGCAAATCCTTGCTGGCGAGAGGAGTCGGTGTCCATCCCTCAGAATGTGACCCAGGTATGTGACCTCAGTCTGGCAGTACTGCAACTTAGCCAGGGATGCTCTGTGTCCGCATTCAGAAAGTCTTTTCATGAGCAGAATGGAGTCGATGCGACATGCGTCCATGTTGGGAGAAGCCAGCAAGAGGTCATCGGCGTATTGAAGCAAGGTACTACCTCCTGTAAGGACCAAAGTGTCCAGATCTCTCTTAACCGCTGCTGCGTACACCGTAGGCGACTCGACGTACCCCTGTGGGAGGCGCGTGTATGTGATTTGTTTACCTTTAAAAGTAAATGCAAACAGATACTGGCTGTCTGGATGCAGAGGAACAGAGAAAAATGCTGAACACAAATCAATTACTGTGTAAAATTTTGAATCTGACGGCAAGGATGCAAGAATTGAATTAGTGTCAGGCACTATGGGAGCTGTTGGAATGACAATAGCGTTAATAGCTTGCAAATCTTGGACAAAACGCCACTCATCAGGGCGATTGTGCTTGGGAATTGGCAATATGGGAGTGTTACAAGGACTACTTGTATATCTTAATACGCCTTGATCGAGCAGAGACTGGATGACTCCCCAAAATGGCTCTATGGGGTAAATTGTACTGTCTGATAGCTGGCAATCTGGCATTGGCTTTAAGTGTGACTCTGTGTGGAGGGGCTGAGCAAACAAACCCCACATGATTCTTGTGTTTAGCCCATAATGTGGCAGGAACCTCAGAAAAATCTGAAGGTGGTCCGTATTGTGTGGATTCGGGTGGCTGTAGATGAAGGAATGTGCTTTGAGGGAGAGAAGGTTGCTCAGAGAGACGCAGCATGTAATGCTCCTCCCCTAGGTTAATCAGATCGTGTGTGTGTGTGTGAGAAGCCTTTGCAGCTCTCAGCAGAGCATGGCAGTGAGCTGCCATGACCCCCACTCCTTCAGGGTCACTTCCTGAAGTGACCCCTATTGCGAGGTGAGGAATCGTGTCTGCAGCATAAAGAGCCTCTTGTTTGGTTGTGAGCCTTAGGGGCAATGCGCACCCCTGGGGTCCAATAAACATAAAGTTTTCACATTCCAACTGATCTGAGCTGTTGCAAAAACCTCTTACTGATAGTTTATAGTCGTCTGATGGGTTAAAAGCAGCTGTGCAGTGACAATTCAATACAGGCCGCATAAGGGACATTAAGGAAGCACACGCAGGGGAAATGCTAGCAATTTTCTGAATTCCTGTTGTTGAGAAAACAGAAATCATGTTGAAATCTGGAAATGACCAACAATAAAGGTTGTCCTGAGATGATTGAATGAATTGGACAGCTTGATAGACTTTGCTGTCAGGAATAGTCAAAAACAATCCATCTGGAGTGCAATGTATTGTTGCTTGTAATTTACAAAGCAAATCTCTGCCCATTAGATTAATAGGACTTCCATCTGAAATAATGAAAGAGTGTTGGACATGTGATCCTTCAATTGAAATATCAGTTTTCTCTGAAACGGGCTCTGACATAGGGATGCCAGAAACTCCCATTGTTGTGACAAAATTATTGGTTGCTTCACACACTTTTTCTTTCGTACGCAGAGCTGATAATGTTGCTCCACTGTCAATCAAAATGTCTACCGCTTTACCACTGAAATCAACGGGCATAATCGGATCTTCACTCGGGCTATTGGAAAGGCGAATTGTTGCTGCTTGAATGGGGAAATGCTGTGAATTTGACCCTATTTCTTCTTCATGGCATCTCTATCGTCTATTAAATTGACTTTGCTGACCGTTTTGCCCCTGTTGAGCCTGCCTGACATCTTGACTGGTCAGGGGAGGGGGGGGCAGTAATGCAGGGTGTTGGCGAGGGGGCTGGGGAAGAGCAGGCAAAGGTTGTGCGTCCTGCTGTGGTTGCCAGCGCCATCCGCATTGTCCTGCCCAGTGATCTGTTGCGCCACAGATGTGACACGGCATCACCTTTCTGGGATTTCTATTCTGCTGCTGTCTCTGATTTTGATACTGCTGTGTGCGATGTTGTCCCTGAAACTGCTGCGAGTTATCCGCACTCTGATAAGCCTGTGTATTTGGAGGCAACTTTTGCGCAATTCTGGGGGTCAGAAATATCTGATTTTTGTACAACGCGCGTATTACTGCGAGGGTTGATTTCCATGTTTTAATTTGCCAATCCGGGGTAGCCATCATATACGCCTGAGCTGTTTCAGGGATTAAATTATGCAACAAAGTCTGTATGGCGAACAAATCATTGCCCTCTCTTTTAATGCCCGCATTATGATCCCAGGCTGTCATAAAACGCTGGAGAAAATCTGGGACTATTTCTGTTGGGTTCTGTACGCAAGCCGTCACCAGTGAAAAATCTGTGTGCGTTTTGGCGCATGCTTTGACTGCAATAGCGGCTATCGTTTCGATCCACATATCCCGTGTTTGTGTCGCAGGCCAGTCACCCGCAGGCGTACAGGCAGGGAATTTGAATTCCTCTTTACACGTCGACCAATCTGCTTTATATGTTAGGATTATCAGCTGTTTAACATCATGAACCAAACAGTTATAAACTGAGCAGACATTAGTCAACCACGACAGATACTCATCTGGGCTTTTAGTCGGACTTGGAGCGTGATTAGTGACATCTATAACCTCAGCGGGTGTCCAAGGCTTATAAACTGGAACATCTCCCATCAGTATTTTCGGTGCTGTCATAGCTCCAGTAGAATTATTATCCTGAGATGTTTTCAGTCTTGTGATAATTCTATGAGGGACATGGTTCTTAAAACTGGTGCCGTACGGCGTGTTTGGATTGTGTAACATTTTCGTTGCGGAGCCAGAGGCCGGCGTGTGTAATGGGCTGCTCTCTGGCGTTTCCTCTTCACTGTCCGCTGCACTGTGTTCCTGCTGCTCCCTTTCTCTATACTGTCCTTCCTGATATGTCAAACGATTTTTATTCATGATAGCTGCAGCTGACATTAATAAATCGTCCTCGGAGTTTCTTGCCCCGGAATTTGAGAGTCCTATCGCGGGAATCATTTGTGTGCAGAGAGACACAGCCTGCTTCCCCTCCAGCAGCCCCGTGTCCGTTAAAATGGAAATTAATTGAGCTGTACTGGGAGATTTGCCTTGTCTTTTCAGCCAATCGTACATGACTGATTTCGCAATGGCTGTGACGTCTTTTCCGTGTCTTTGTTTAATTCTGGACATGTTTTCTGATTTAACATCAAAAGCAGCCTCTAGGCTAAGCAAATGACAAGTAGCTGCGCATTTAGAAACTCGATCAATCAAAGCTTTGAGTTCAATGGAGCCTCGCTCGGTGCCAACTGACTTTTCATTTTTTCGCTCATCGTAACCTCTTTTTTCTGCAATAGTCATCCAAGCTTTAACGCAGTCCTTCATGTACATTGCATCCCAGGAGCAATTCGCCTCCTGTTCAATTAATTTGAACGCTTGCCACAGTACCATCATGTCAAAAGTGCCCGTTAACGGCCAATCAAACAGAATCTGTCCTTTTTGACTATTCTGTTGTGAGTGCTCACAAAGTAACGATGTGAACGGCATAACTTTAGTCCAATCCAAGCTTCTTCCGACAATTCCTGACGGCATATTAGGGGAAAACATGTGCGTGTAGTGGCTGTCTGTAATAGGATTCTTTGTAAGTGTCTTGGTGCGTGAAATATTGCCCCGCTTACCAACGGACCCGTTTGCGGAGACAGTATTACCCATGTTTAACGGTTAGTACAATAAAACAAACACTGCAATTAGACAAACAAACTCAACAACTCAGCCTGACAAAAACTCTTCCAGCCTATTTTAATCCGAATTAGGGAGACTTTCAGAGGGGCAATTAATTATGAGAGCCTTCTATACTCATAATTCTCGTGTATCAGCAAACACAGCCAAATTCAGCAATTCATACAACATTCTCAAACCACACATTGAGCACTTTCTTTAGTTCAAAAGTGTCAATAATCGCGGATAATGCTGTATGCTCCTTTTTTCTACGTGCAGCTCTCCCCAGGGGGCGGAGAATCGGCACCTCAGCAGAAATGCTATTTATCCTCTGAAAACTCCTAAATTCGGCGATTTGTTTAAATACAAATCTTGCGACATTGCTTCTAATTCAGAAAATCCACTTTGCTGGTGCATCTCTCAAAAGTTTCTCTGAATATTTGTTGTGTGTAATTGCCTGGTGAGTTAATTCCAAGAAGGACACACAGAGGAGATCGATGAAATTCGATATTCCTAGGTTATCATTAGCCCCAAATATTCTCATAGTTTTCACATAAGCCGTGCTTGCTCGTAGACACCTGTCCCAGCAACAAACACGGGGAAATTGGCCAGGACCATGTCCCCTTTGACACCGATTCCCGAGGTTATGATTAGCCTCCAGATGTAAATGAGTAGAGAAACCCCAAAAAAAAAATGCAGCAGCTCAGTTCTCTCAGGTAATTTTAATACACCGTTGATCTCAAACGCTGGCGAGTCAATCTCAAAATAGAAATGTACTCACCAGTGTTTCAAAGATCTGAAGGTGCCTGTCCGTGACGCCAATCTGTGAGAGAGATTTTCTTTTCAGCAATGTTGATGGAAGGAATGGAGGCTGGAGTCCGCTTTATATCAAACACTGGGTTTATTGAGAGCCACGGCCGTGAGTGAGCTCAAAGCGTTTACACAACATGCTATGAGAAAACCCTCCAACTCACTGAAGCATTACACAGAAAACACAGACGATCTACCGGAGAATCCGGGAGGGGCCTCTATTTCGCGCGTCTTCTGATCGATAATCACAAGCACATGGATTCAGAGACAAAGACAGTCTGTTAAAGTCCTCTGGCAGTTAGTCACAGTCCCCCAACAGGAAAGCGGAACCTTTAACCCTTTAACCTATAACCCCCTGCTCCAAGTTATGGCAGACCTATGTGAAACACAAAATGCTCTTTGGTACAAACACTTAAACAAAATATTTCTCTCACAATACCGTTACTATGTCAAACATGCTCAAAACTTTCTGACACACTCTCCTAAACATCTCCAACATCATATCTAATTCACACAAGTTAACATCGATAATTTTCATCATGTACTGACCTGTAGAAAACAGAAAAGTGGAGCAGCAATAATTATACACAGGATCCGGTTGATCGTCTGGATTGCTTCTGAGGAAGGGGCGGAAGTGTCCCCCCAAAATAACCCAGATGTCACCGTTCACCTGCCAAAGGTTCCACCTTGGCGCTACTTACTCGTACTGCTTCTCAAACAGTACAGATAAACCATAAAATGATATGAATGTCACCAAAATAAATACAGATAATGTTCAGTTTCAAATTCACTATTGTTTTGTTTTAAGATTAAAAGTTTTAAAAAATAAAGAAATGTTCAAATAGTAGATGAATATTCAAGAGGTCTTTAAAATCATCACACTGATCATCAAAAGTTCATAAAATGCTCATGAATATTCAAAAATATTCTGAACTTGCCACAATCATCCAAAATGCATGAAATGCTCATGCAAACTTTTTGGGGTTTTAATTATAATTTTGTGTGTGCCATCGTGCGTTTGCATGCAGATGCTGGGATCCGGAACGGTGCAGCTGGAGCTCTTGGCCCGCAAATTACGTCACACATAATTTGGCAGGATTTGAAGAATCCCCAAGAAGATCCAGAATATGGTCAACATTGAAGGGCAGATTAATGGTTATCAAAGTACAAATATCCAAAATCAATTCAGTAACGGTTTTCAAGGGGACAATACTAAAATTAATGGGTTTGGATGATGGGTGAAACCCGTGTCACAGGCTCTTTAATATGGCGGACCCTCAAACGGAGGGGTAGGGTGTAGGGGGCGGTTTGGGATTGGGCCTTAATGTGTGTGGCAAAAAAATAATGACCATAGGGGCATAGAGCTGCCATCCCCACCATACGTCATCTCACATAATTCAGAGCTGAGATTTTTGTCCAGAGGGATAGGTAAATGGAATTCCTCTTCATGTCAAGGTAAGACCGCAATTGTATTGAAAATGGGATCTTACTAAGAGAGAACAATTCAATATTTAAATGATACAATTACATTTTTTGGCTATCCTTTAGTTGAACTGTCTGTTTAAAATTAATCGAAGCATCAGACTAAAAAAGCTTTTGAAAATAATATTATATTTTGATTTAGGTCAAAATATAATATTTGTAAACCTGAAGAGTCAGAGCCAGTGCAATGACAAATATGCTCATGAATATTAAACACAACAACCTCTGAACATTACAAATATTCACCTCAATTCAACCTGGAACCTCTCTCATACAATACAATAATATTGTGTGTGTGTGTCGGCGAAATGCCGCACCTCAGAAGTTCCCACTGTGGGTCAAAAGAATGCGCTGTGACCCCGAGGTAACTGTCATTACTGAGTGAAGTCCAATAGTCTCCGGTGAGTCTTTCTTAAATCCTCCTCTACTTTCGCTGTTTGGACTTCATACAAGTTGTGTATTTGCGACACAGTGGTGGCTCTGGAAGGCAATTCATAAGTGCAGTCCTTGGATGCGACCCGAATTATATCACGCAGCCCCTCATCATCATCCACAATGTTAATTGGCCTGCAAGCTGTAGCCACCCATTTAGCGATCTTTGTTGAAGGTTTGCTGCTCGTAGACGTGTCCAGGCGTCTCCTCCGCACACTTTCAAGTGTGGTCTGCTGCAAGCGGGCTGCAGGAGCGGGGCTGTCGGCATCAGCAGTGTGCTTTTTTGTTGTTGCGTTAAAGCGTTAACTTGACAGCCCTAATTAAATTACATTACATTGTATTTAGCTGACGGTTTTATCCAAAGCGACTTACAATAAGTGCATTTGACCAAGAAGATACAAACTTGAAGAAAACAGAATCATATAAGTACATCAGGTTTCATAGAGCAAAAACATTTCAAGTGCTACTCAACTGGCTATAGATAAGCCAGCCCTTTATTAGTATATAAGTGCTCTGTTAGTAATTCTATCGCTCGAAGTGGAGTCGAAAGAGATGAGTTTTCAGTCTGCGCCGGAAGATATGTAGGCTTTCTGCTGTCCTGATGTCAATGGGGAGCTCATTCCACCATTTTGGAGCCAGGATAGCAAACCGACACTCCCAACTCGGCCTATGTTGACGTTATGTCAGGGTCCCTGTCGTCACTTTCCAACGCAAGGGGGGGCCCTTTAGCGTCGAGTTTCAACTATCAGGGAGTCCCATTGACTTGCATAGTGTTACACTCTCCACAAGCTTACAGGATTGAACTCACAATGCTGAACACCAGGAAGAGGAGACGGAGTTTGTGGTAAAAAAGGTTTATTAACCAAAAAACCTTTCAGGAAACAAAAAGAGGGATTAGATGTCCACTTAATCCTGGGCCAGGGTTTATCACCAGCGGAGGTGCGGAGATGCACGGAGGTACACTGGCGAGATGAGCCGAGGATTCTGAGCTGGCGAGAGTTTACCGGTTGGAGCTGGTCTGCGTGGAAGCACGGGGGGAAACACCGGCGAGGAGAGCCGGGGATCCAGAGCCGGCGAGAGTAGACAGGCTTGAGCCGGTGTGCGTGGAAGCACGGAGGAACACAGGGGTTGATGGCTGGACTAGTATAGTAGTATAGTTTAGCTACAGTGAATTTACCAAGTCGTATTACCAGCGTGGTGAAACGACAAACTGGTGAATACTGGATGGAGGAACCGGATATGCAGGTGAAGGTGAGTAGTTGTAATCCGGATGATGAGCAACAGCTGAGGAGATGAGTTGGCGGGAAACAGAAGTGGTCAACCACGCCCAGCCAGCAAGACAGACAGAGTTGGGTGTAACGCGTTACTGTAATAATATTACTTTGTCGGTAACGTTCGTTACTTTCTAAAATCAGTCAACCTCAACAAACACCTGCAAAGAACACATGCCAAGGTGAAGCTAACGCACATAGCTGTTGTTTATTTATATCACACACGTAGTCTGTTCTTCTTCTCTGTTTTCCGGTTGTTGCCTGTTTTGAATGACGAATACACACTACCGCCGCCTGCTGGTAAGGAGAGTTATTGCCACTTACGCATGCACAGTTCGTAGGTGCTCGGCTGAAGTCTTTGCGGTGTGCTCCAGTGCAACACATGGCCAACACGCAGGAGAATACGCCGACGCAACAGCGTGAGCAGAGATAGACTGCGCAAAATATACAGATAGCAGGAGACAGAGGACAGCCACGGTCAGATAGCAGGAGACAGAGGACAGCCATGGTCAGATATGAAAACATGCAGGAGCTATCTGGATCAGTCTTATGCGACAATGGAAACTGAACTAAAGAGAACATTTGAAACTTTAGCAGTCTGCGTGATCTGCCTGTAGGGAGGGGCGGGCCGGCCCTGCGACTAAAGTAACGAATTACTTTATGTAGAGAGTAACGAAGTAGTGTAATATATTACTTTTCTTTTAAAAGTAATATGTAATATATTACTTTTTTTTAGTAACGACCCCATCTCTGCAGACAGACATACAATAACAAACACAAAACAAAGGGGAGAAGAAGGAGGGGGAACTGCAAACCCTCACACATATAGCTCCTTGAACGTTGGTAATAGACGAGTTGGGATCGCAGCGAAATTCTCTCCGCAGATCCATTCTCACAGCCTTTATCAACCTCACTGATTATTTTTACTTCTTTATTTTAATTGAATAATGTAAGACTTTTGCTGCCGTCATTTATAGATAGATAGGATAGAACTTTAATTGTCATTGTACAGGTACAACGAAATTACAACAGACGCAAGGTCCCAACATGCAACAACAAGACAATATAAAAACAACAAGACAATATAAAGACCATATAAAAACAACAAGACACTATAAAAACAATAAATGGGACTTAAAAAAAGGGAAAATGTACATAAATAAAGAATTAATTAATTAAAAATTGCACGATTCCCATCGTATTGCACGGAAGGCTTATAACTTAAATATTAGCAGCGTTTAGTGCACATATGGCCCTGGGAAAAAAACTAAACTTGAGTCTGTTTGTCCGGGAAGACATGGTACGGAAGCGCCTGCCTGAGCGCAGCCGTACGAAGTGCTCGTTACCCGGGTGGTGTGGGTCCTTGAGGATTTTGACTGCCTTCCTAAGGCAACGAGAGCTGTACAGTACCTCCAGGGAGGGGAGGGGGCAACCGATGATCTTCTGCGCCGAGTTGATGACCCTTTGGAGCTCACCCCTCTCTGCGGCTGTGCAGCTGAGGAACCACACGCAGATGCAGTCGGTGAGGATGCTTTCCACGGCGCAGCGGTAGAAGGACACAAGCAGATCCTGTCTGAGGTGGTAATTCCTGAGTATTCTCAGGAAGTAGAGTCTCTGCTGTGCCTTCTTGACGGTTGCTGTGGTGTTGGTCCTCCAGGACAGGTCCTCCGCCAGGTGAACGCCCATGAATTTGATCACTGAGACTCTCTCCACACAGCCTCCATCAATGTACAGGGGCTGCATGACGGTCTTCTTCCTCCTAAAGTCAATGATCATTTCCTGGGTTTTCAGCTTGTTCAGCTGCAGGTTGTTTACTTTGCACACCGCTAGCAATTGCTCCATGTACGCGGTCTCGTCACCCCCTGAGATGCAGCCCTCCACGGTGGTATCATCAGCGAACTTTATGATGGAGTTGCTGGTGTGGGCGGGGACGAGATCGTAGGTGTAGAGGGCGTATAGTAGGGGGCTCAGCACGCAGCCCTGTGGTGATCCGGTGCTGAGACTGAGGGACGTGGAGGTGTGGGTGCCAATCCTCACTCTCTGGGGGCGATCAGACAGGAAGTCCTTAATCCATAGACACAAGGAATGGGATACTCCCATGAGTGATAGCTTGGTCACCAGTCTGTTGGGGAGGATGGTATTAAATGCAGAGCTGAAGTCCACGAAGAGCATCCGTGCGTAGCTCCCCCTACTCTCCAGGTGAGACAGGGTAGAGTGGAGAGCTGTGGCGATGGCGTCCTCCGTGGACCTGTTGGCCCTGTAGGCGAACTGGTGGGGGTCCAGACCGGGAAGGAGGGATGAGACGATGTGGGGGCGGACCACCTTCTCAAAAACATTAGCGGGGGTGGAGGTGAGTGCCACTGGACGGTAGTCATTTAGGCAGCCGATGTTGTTCTTTTTCGGCACCGGGATGATTGTGGATGTTTTCAGGCAGGATGGGACGATGGCCTGGGACAGGGACTGGTTGAAGATCTTCGTGAAGATCCCCGCCAGCTGGTCAGCGCAGTCTCTCAGCACCCGTCCCAAGACTCCGTCCGGCCCCGCTGCTTTCCTCGGGTTCACTGCCTTCAGTGTGCGTCTCACCTCGTGCTCCGTGAGGGCAGGTAGATGTAATGGTGTAGCTGCTTCCGATAGCCCTGTCTCGTAGCGGGCGTAGAAGGAGTTCAGCTCCTCCGCCAGCTGAGGGTCACCCCCGTCGGCCGAGGGGTGGCTGGGTTTGTAGTTGGTCATTTGCTGGACCCCCTGCCACACCCGCCTGGAGTCGTTGCCCCGGAAGCAGTCCTCAATCTTCCCCTTGTAGTCCATCTTGGCCCGCTTGATCCCCGCTTCAGGTCGGCTCTGGCAGTGCTGTACAGCTCCCTCTCACCAGTCCTGAAGGCAATGTCCCTCTCCCTGATCAGGCGCTGCACTTCTCCAGTCATCCACGGCTTCTTGTTGGGATGAACCCGGATGCGCTTATCCACAGTGACGGAGTCTGAACAGTGTTTGATGTATCCCAGGACCACTGATGTGTACTGTTCCAGGTACTCATGTTCGAAAACCCCCCAGTCGGTGTTCTCAAAACAGTCTTGCAGCTGTGGAGTGGCGTCTAAAGGCCAGGTTTTAATTGTCTTTATAGTGGTGGAAACACTTTTCCTGATGGGGGAGTAGGCCGGAATTAGGAGAAGGGACACACGATCTGACTGGCCTAGGTGCGCTAGCGCTTTAGCTCTGTAGCCCCCCTTAATATTCGTGTAGACCTTGTCCAGTGTTTTATCCCCTGCTGGTAGAGTCTGGGAAGCACTACCTTTAAGTTGGCATGGTTAAAGTCCCCCGCAATGATGTGGACAGCCTCAGGATACATGCTTTGTTGACTGCTAATAGTATCATGTAGCTGACTTAGCGCCGCGCTATCATTGGCTTCTATGGGGAGAGTAGGGGCTCAGAATACTTAAATCTGTATTGTTTCATCGTTTTTTCCTTCTAATTTTGTATTCTTTTCTACACCACACACTGTTATTTACTCAACAATAACACAATTATCCTTGTGTTTATTTATTTGTTTGATTGTAAAATGTCGGACTTTGGAGTCAGTCACTGGACCGAGGGTCGGAGCAGCTCATAGTAGTTGCTAGTGCTGGGGGGAAACGATTATTTTGAAAACGACTAATCTGACGACTATTTTTCTGTTGTTCGATTAATAAAAAACATAATGTATCTCAAATAAATACCAAAAAATTCTTAATAATATAGTTTTTTTTAAATTGCACAGCAAAATAAGAAATATAGAATACAATTATACAAAATAAAAAGGCCAGCCTGTTTACTCTGACAGTCCAACAAAAAATCTCTTCTGTACAAAATTACAAAAGATAAAAAATGTAGTGCAAAAACAAACACTGTGCCGTGCACAGTACAGAAATTCCTGAGTGTTTAACACAATATAACAGTCCCAACACCTCTTCTTTAAGTTTCCCTTCAGATCGTCAAGAACACGTTGGTATGCTTTCTCCAGCTGCTTGGTAAACCACCACCTGGAGGGACATTTGAAGCCAGGGCAGGCATATTCAATCATATCAATGAAGGCTTCACCCTCAACGAGAGACAAAGGCCTCATGTCTTTGACGATCACCAATTAGATAAAACAAATATATTATTATTATTATTATTATTATTAATAACAACACAGCACCTTTCATAGAGCCATGTTGCTTACAGTGTAAGAAGCTTACTTATTACACAATCCAAGGACACAAATAAAAAGGCCAAGTGAAGAAACACCTATAAACTAGCTATGTTATAAAAAGGTTCGATGAAAAAACTAGGAATTAAATAAGATGGCTAGAGTCACCAAAAATGTATCCTTAGGTGCTTTTATTAACACCAACATGCTTTAAAAACACAAAGTAACAAGGATTGTACAGGAAGAAATCAAAACCCTCCTATATACATACAGGTCGAGGACACATACCTGGTACCTCTCTGCTCTACAGCCACAGTCAGACTCCCCCAAAACACTTGTGGCCAGGGTTTTATACATGTTAAGCCCCTCCCCATAGGATAATCCACTATTTATACCCCTAACCAATGTCATTCTAATCTACAAACACATTCACAATGCAAGACAAATTACCCAAACACACCACATCAAAATAGGTCAACATATTATCTCTTTGACCACAGAAGCCCCAAACAATAACATTGTTATACTTGCAAGAAAAGTGCCACCCGCGCCCATGCACTACATGGTATGCTCCAATTGCGCACAGGTGTTCCCACTGATTGCGCCTCTACCTAAGGCCGCTTCTTTCTGTGGCTCTGTTTGGCCTTCACAACCTTGGAGAGGGTAAGCAGGTTACTTGCAAAAAGACTTCCAATGAATTAGTTTTGAACAAACAATGACTTGGGTTTTATTTTATCAAATGTGTGTTACCCTCAGTGTGCCTTTTACCATGCCCCTATGCCAACTGTGATGAAGGCTTCTTCTTCACAAGCTAATAAATCAGGACACAATAAATGGGAACAGGACAGCCATTCCCTCCTAAAAGATGCTCAAAGGAAGCAAATAATTACTTACTCTCAAGATTCTTTTGCTGAGTTCGGCTGCCTTCTGTGGATTGTGCATTGCACCTCTTTCCCAAGATAAGACGGCAAGGTTCTTTGCTTTGTCCTAGAAAACACAACAGCAATGAACAATGGAACAACAGCTACTGTATGACAGTGGGGCATATTAAATCTACTCTTAAACTCATTGCAGTGCTATGGTATAATTAGCTTACTTGAAGGCTAACGTGGTTACTTTTTAAACAATGTTAAGTCCAACAATGCATTTCATGTTTATCTAAAAGCTTGTAGAGTACTATATCTACACAGTGAAAATGTTTGGTAGTGCAACTCATATGAGCCATATCACACTTGGATGTGTTGGTGCTCATTTTAATGTTTTCAATGCTTATAAAAACATTAATTAATTCATGACAACTACACACCAGCTTACGTACCAACCCAGTCTCAGGGCATTTCGTGTTCACCAACACGATTTGCCCCTTTTTTTCGTGTTGCACAGCACGATTTTAAAAGCAATGTATTTCTACTGCCTGCAGCACGTCTTTTTCTCCAGTCGGGTCGTGGGAGACCGGAAGCTGTGTGGTTCATAAAAACATGTTCTTACTCAATATCAAGCCACAATTATTGTTTTTATTTTAAATCGTATAATTTCGGACTTTTGTTGCCGTCTGTGAGGAAAATAGCCCCTGCGAGATGGAGTTCATGACTTTATGAGCTGTTCATGAGCACTCATGAAACATTCATGAACAACTCATTATATGTTCACTTGTCATGTTCATGAACCAACATTCTTAAAATGCTCATGAACCATTTTAAAGAGCAGTTCATGAAATGTTTATGAACATTGTTCATTCATATACAGTTCCTGTTTTGCTCATGACAGACTTTTATGAGCAATTTATGAACTTTTCATGATCCAGCCAATCACAACATTATAATTAAAACCCCAAAAAGTGTGCATGAGTATTTCATGAACTTTTCATGACTATGAGCATTTCATGAATTTTGGATGATTGTGGCAAGTTCAGAATATTTTGGAATATTCATGAGCATTTTATGAACTTTTGATGATCAGTGTGATGTTTTTAAAGACCTCTTGAATATTCATCTACTATTTGAACATTTCTTTCTTTTTTAAAACTTTTAATCTTAAAACAAAACAATAGTGAATTTGAAACTGAACATTATCTGTATTTATTTTGGTGACATTCATATCATTTTATGGTTTATCTGTACTGTTTGAGAAGCAGTACGAGTAAGTAGCGCCAAGGTGGAACCTTTGGCAGGTGACCGGTGACATCTGGGTTACCTTAGGGGGGACACTTCCGCCCCCTCCTCAGAAGCAATCCAGACGATCAACCGGATCCTGTGTATAATTATTGCTGCTCCACTTTTCTGTTTTCTACAGGTCAGTACATAATGAAAATGATCGATGTTAACTTGTGTGAATTAGATATGATGTTGGAGATGTTTAGGAGAGTGTGTCAGAAGGTTGTGAGCATGTTTGACATAGTAACGGTATTTTAAAAATACTAAACTGTCGGCAACAATAGATGCCATTTTCGCAGGCTTCAGCCGCGCCTGGGTAAATGTGACCTGAGCGAAGGCTCGCAGGCAGGTTAGCTGCTGCACACGGGTAATATGTTTTGTTTACCTGAGTGCAGTCTTGCAGGCACATTGCCTTGTTTTTTGTTTATTAACATTGACAGTGTATTTTTGTGATCTCCATAATATGTTATATTTGGTAAAGATAGATATATTGATAGAAAGTATTATTTGATAGCGTTATGTGTTTATAGATAACAACCTGTCCTTCACTGCAAACATAGCTGCTACAACCCGCTGCTGCAGATACACGCTTTACAACATCAGGAGGATGCGTCCCCAGCTGACCCAGAAAGCGACGCAGGTTCTGGTTCAGGCTCTCATCATCTCACGCCTAAACTACTGCAACTCCCTTCTGGCTGGTCTACCTGCATGTGCCATCCGACCTGCAGCTCATCCAGAATGCAGCGGCTCGTCTGGTCTTCAACCTTCCTAAATTCTCCCACACAACGCCGCTCCTCCGCTCCCTCCACTGGCTTCCGGTAACAGCTAGAATCCACTTTAAGACAATGGTACTTGCGTACCATGCTGCGAATGGATCTGGCCCTTCCTACATCCAGGACATGGTTAATCGTACACCCCAGCACGTGCACCCCGCTCTGCATCGACCAAACGGCTCGCTGCACCCTCGCTGCGAAGGGGACCCAAGTTCCCATCAGCAAAAACACGTGGGTTTGCTATCCTGGCTCCAAAATGGTGGAATGAGCTCCCCATTGACATCAGGACAGCAGATAGCTTACACACCTTCCGGCGCAGACTGAAAACTCATCTCTTTCGACTCCACTTCGAGCAATAGAACTATTAACAAAGCACTTATGGACTGGCTTATCTAAAGCCAGTTGAGTAGCACTTGAAATGTTTTTGCTCTATGAAACCTGATGTACTTATATGATTCTGTTTTCTTCAAGTTTGTATTTTGTTGGTCGAACGCACTTATTGTAAGTCGCTTTGGATAAAAGCGTCAGCTAAATGCAATGTAATGTAATAATTTATATTGACTATGTTGAATTTCTCCTTGAGATACAGTAATTGACTGTGACAGACAGATAACTTAAATGGAGAAATGTGATGTTTGTAAAGTTCAGCTATTTGAATGTAACTGTGTACTTTGAATTTTGAATAAGAAGCATTCCAGACGATCAACCGGATCCTGTGTATAATTATTGCTGCTGCACTTTTCTGTTTTCTACAGAAATCATTTATTGTTGCTGTGGTACCCAAGCTTTTGGGACCCGTAACAAAAAATGTTGTGCAGCTGAGTGTCAAGAACTGCTTCAAATAGTGATAGGATTAATTGTAGTGCTCCACCTGTATACATGTATGTTTGTTTGTTTGTTAATTTGAGTAAAGTTCCATTGTGATTGACATAATTGTTGTTTTCTATGGTTGCCAATTGACCCACAGTCAGTGGTTCATGAACAGTTCATGTACATGAACAGTTCATAGCCAGCCATTGAATTATATTCAGTGACTGGGTATGAACTGTTATGAACAGTTCTTGATATGTTCTTGGGTGAAAACTGAATATCCCTACACACTCACTGAAAACTCCATTTCATGAATTGTTCATGAACCTACCTAAAACCATATTCCATGAATTGTTCATGAACCATTCCAGCACAGGAGTTTCATGAACTGCCCTAGTGCCATTTAATGTTCATGTCACTTTCATGAACAGTTCATCAACTTTGTTATGAGCCGTTTATGAGCTGTTCATGAATATGGTTCACTGATATTTCATGAACAGTTCACTATCATCTCACTGGGGAAATGGGGCTCAGAGCCTCAGAATACGGAAATCTGTGTTTTTAAATATTTTTTTCCTTCTAATTCGTTATTCTTTTCAAAATAACACACTGTTATTTACTCACCAATAACACACAATTATCCTTGCTTTTATTTATTGGTTTAATTCCATAAACTCGGGCTTTTTTGGCGTCCGTCAGGAACTGAATTTCAAAATAAAAATAACCGGAAACAGACGTAGGCCTATAAGGGACATTTCGAGCATCATTGCGTTTGTCAACATTTCTGAGTTTAGGATGGCCGAAGACACTACACTAGCCATAATCCCCAGCTATCGTTTAGGACTACAGTCTCCGTAAGGTTACGCAGAGCGTCAAACAGCTGTGTGAAATGGAACGAAACCACGCCAGACTATCCAAAACTGGAATCGAACGCCCCCCCAGAACTACACATGCTGGCTATTGTGTTTCGCAAAATGTTCTATGGGACGTCTCTACTGAACGTTTTCGTTTTTCCCACAATTAGAAGTTGCCAGTATTAAACATATTGGTGTTATCAAATGTAAAACATATAAATAATAAATGGGTGAAAATCGCTTGTGTCCATAATGTGCAGCATTAATATATACCCACATGACAGCTCATTGTTACTTTGTAATTCTACTCCACGACAATTCAGAGGTTAACCTGGTATTTTTACTCCACTGCATTTATTTAAGTTACTTTGCAGATTCTGATTAATTATGTGAAATATAAACAACCCTTAAATCAGACTTTAGTTACACCTGAGTAAAATTCAGGGAAGGTGATTGTCAAGTGCCAACAATCAGGAGAGATATTTGATAGTTGGTGCTTGAGAAGACTAAACATGTATCTGCAATTGACATGAATGGTAACGAGTAATAAAGTATATTCATTACTCGTTATTCTCTACTAATAGTTAATTAAAGACTGTATATTATGGCTATTTTGCACATGCCTTTCAAGATTTCAAGATTTTAAAGGTTTATTGACATATCATATACACAACTACGGTGTAGTTATGCAATGAATGAAACACTTGGGTCACAGGTTCCTCAACAGTGCATTACAAGACATCTATAAATATGTGTGTACCTCCACCATTAAACTGTCATATTCTGCACATTTCTTATTCTATCTACATACATAAGAGTATAATTCATATGTATAATATCAGTTAAAATAAGTGCTTCAACATAGTTAACATTGCAGGAAAGCAATATATTAGACGTTAAGTACTTTGTCAGGCTTAATATTTATCTGTAGATAGATACCCCCAAAGTTTTTTTCTTATTTAAAAGAAGACCTTAATCTGTTATTTAATGTTTAAATAAAGGTTAATTCGTTTTTCTGTTTTGCACCACTTCCTATTAATATCTTTGTACATCCTGCACTAAACTGTTTTATTGTAGAGATCACTTATAGTATCTTCTTGATTTTTTATATTCTATATTTCTATAACAGACCTTCTACTTTCCCCCTATGAAAGTATGTACTCTTCATATTTTTATTCAAATAATATTTGATGAAAAAAATATTGAGTACATTATTGTTTTTATGTGTTATATTATAACTAGTGCTGTCAAAATTATCGCGTTAACGGCGGTAATTAATTTTTTGAATTAATTGCGTTAAAATATTTAACGCATTTAACGCATGTGCAGAATGGCCCGCCCCATACGTGCCACTAGTGGCAGCGCCAGGGTATGGCTGGGGTAGGCTACACCCATACCAAGAAATGGCTTAGCCCCACCATGAAAAATGATGTTAAAGTAGGCAAAATAAAGTCTGCCAACTCACGCGGAGTAAATTGCACAAACAGCAGTTAGTAAGATTGATTTCAGTAGCCACGGTTTTGAAAACTTTTGTCACGTAGTGATCGTCTTCTCAATAGAACATCTTTGATAACGGCGTGGTGTTGTTGCAGGAAGTCCGAGAGGGGTCTGCCTGCAGACCTCCACTCTCAGGACAGTTCCGGTGCAGACCTCCACTCTCAGGACACCTCCACTGTCAGTACAGGAAGTGCAGGCTAAGAATTCCAAAAATAAAATCACCACTATCAGTACAGTGCCACTTTCTAAACAGGAAATGCCAACCCAGTCTCATAAAAAAATGTGTAATAACTACGTTGGTCCACAACGTAGGACGTAGTATTTCTACGAAAACGCCTCTGAAATTGTAAAATGCCTACGTTTTTTTTCACCATTCATTCCAATGGCTGGCGTCTATGTCACGTGATCTTCACATTTCTCCCTGCAGAAAAAAAAAAACATGGCCGAACTTCGTTTTATTCTCGGTGTAAAATGCCTATTTAAAGTTACTTTGGCCATTAAAATGCGTTTTGATGTCATTTGATGCGAGAAATATGAGTTGTTATTTCAGATTATGTGTGCAGTGGATGCACATGATCTTTAGTTTGCTAGTTACTACGAAGATTACTTCAGGAAATGGTGTCTATACAACGTTTTAATTGTTACCAAGGTGGTTGCTAGGGACGCTGCTATCGATATTATTTCTGTTATGTTGTGTAACTGTTTAATGGTGTTATCTTTATTGCTACCCCCTTCCCCGTCAAAGTATAGTGTTGGTCCACATCGCAAACGTATTAGTTTAACAAAATCCGCATCTAAAATGGTGCAGAAACGTTATTTTCCCCTGTACCATTCCAGTCTCACATCTCACAGCACATCGTCATTAACAAATACCGGAAACAGACCGAAAACACTTTATTCCGAGTGTACTTGCTTTTCTCTTTGAAAGTCATCACATAACGGCATTGTAATACACGGTTCGGCTGCATTAAATATTACATATCTGCCGTAGTTCTGTATTTATAGAGCCCTGATGAGAAGACTTCTAGACAAACATAAGGAACTGCCGCCAACACTGGAAACGTGACGTGGATCATAAATATATCAACAATTAAACAACATCTTACATTTCTTTTCACACAATGCGTCTCCTTGCAGTATCAACACTAATACGGCGGACTTTTATATTTGATCCAATTGGTAGATAGGCTGTATTTACACCATAACGGTGTAGAGCTGATATAAAGGGACACCTGGTGGTTAAAGCATGTTATTGAATTTCATTATTTTTATAATTAGATATTAATAGAATCCCTATAAAGTATGTTCATTACTCGTTATTCTCTATTAATAGTTAAGTAAAGACTGTATATAATGACTATTTTGCACATCCCTTTCAAGATTTCAAGATTTTCTAAGGTTTATTGACATATCATATAGGCCTACACAACTATGGTGTAGTTCTGCAATGAATGAAAAACTTGGGTCGCAGGTTCCTCAACAGTGCATTACAAGACATCTATCAATATTTGTGCATACCTCCAGCAATGTTAACTATGTTGAAGCACTTATTTTAACTGATATTATACATATGTATTATACTCTTATAAGATGTATGTAGATAGTATAAGAAATGTGCAGAATATGACAATTAATGGTGGAGGTACACATATTGAACGATGTCTTGTGATGCACTGTTGAGGAACCTGTGACCAAAGTTTTTCATCTCCAACCTTGTCAGGTAATGAACAATCAATAAATAAAGAACACAGAATTATTAAATATAAAACACAGAATTTGTGTGATTATACTAAATGATTTACAAATAAACACCACTGCATATTTACAACTATACACATGCTGATGTAACGCAAATGTTTCCAACTTGGGATCAATAAAGTATATCTTATCTTAAGATGATCGATGGCTACTGCCATATTTGCACAATGTGCCTCTGAACCTTGACAAGTGCATGTTTCAGGCTCATCAATGAACAACAGGAGGGGTCACAGACATAAGACCAGCTGTTAAATAAAGCTCTTCTGACCTTAGCTGTCGTGTGTATATATATTAATGCTGCCCATTATTGGCACAAGCAATTTTCACCCATTTATTAATTATATGTTTTAAATTTGAGTGTTTCCTATCCCCTAAACCTCCAGGGATGTACACAGTTTAATACTGGCCACTTCTTATTATGGTAAATACGAAAACGTCTTTTAAAACTACAACTCCCAGTAGAGACGTGCCATAGATAGAGAACATGTTGCGAAACACACAATAGCCAGCATGTGTAGTTCTGGGGACGGGGTGGGGGAGGGGGGGACGCGGTGGACAGTGATGTACCTGAACGCGTTCAATGAACGATCGTTCATGAACGCGTTCATATTTTGGGCGAACGTGAACTGAACGTACTGTATTTCCGCTAGATGAACGTAATTGAGAACGCGTTCATTCTCAGCGCTGTATAACGGCGTTCAAAAGTGCGTTCATTCTCAGCACTGTATTATAACGGCGTTCAAAAGTGTGCCAGATTTCATATGCCTTTCAGCCGAAATCCCAGTTAAAACACACCGTAAACAGGCTTCAAAATAATGCGGAAAACCACCCAATCTGGCAACAGCAAGCTGCCTGTGACGCGTACGCGCCTGTCACCCCTGGCTGTCGCACTAAAATATAAATATATTAAATATATCAGACTCCTCACAACAAACAATGTGGAACCGGCGAGCATTGAATGAATGAATGAATTAGTATGGACGAAGCCGAGAGCAGCTGGAGCAGCACTCGCTCAGAGTGAGACTCTACGGCAGGGGTGGGGAACCTCCGGCCTCCGGGCCGTATACGGCCCGCGAGACAATTTGGTACGGCCCTCGATGTCATTTATAAACACACGCAAAAAATAAAAAAAATCTTGACCGCAATCAAATTAAACAAGCGAGTGCCTGTTTTTCCTGGCCAAGGTCAGGGTCCTTGAACACAACACGAGCCTAACGTGTCATCACGTGGTATATGTCTCGACTGACAGGGGTGCAGTTCTGACGGAGAGCACCAGAACGCCACTCCAGCACTTCAGAAATTGCAGTACCGATAAGTCCATACACATGCCGCAGTTTCTGCGTGTCTGTGTCTTTAGTTGAAAGCCCAGTGGCGATCTGCTCATCTGTCATACTGATCAGACAGTCAATAACTGTGTTGTTATCATTAGCATCTGGTTAGCTAGCTATGCTAACGAATATAAGAAGCTTTTTCTACAACCAGTGAGGTAAAGGCACATCTTTATATGATCATTATAGTTATAAAAAAAATAAGAGAATAAAGTAAACAGGTATAAAATACTATATGACAGTTATTAATAAAGAAGAATACAGTTTGAAAGGGGAGTGATTTGTCAAATATCCATAAATTAAAAGAAAATCTGCTTACAGTTGTGTTTGGGTGTTGAGAGATGTGTCCATAGATTTCCTAATGTTGCTCTCAAAGTGCACCAGATTGATGCTTTTAACTTCAACATTTAAAAAAAATCTTCCCAGGGGAGCACGCCACACCCTGCACGTGCATGCATACGCGAGTCATGGTGAGATATCTGGATTAAGAGGTTGCTTTTTCTTTGCACAGAATGAAATGAATGGGCTGTGATTTTAGTTTTTTTAAGCAGAGGTCAATAACTTGTACAGCCCTCTGAGGATATTGTAAAAATTGAAATGGCCCTTGAGAGGAAAAAGGTTCCCCACCCCTGCTCTACGGCGTCGGCGTATGAGCATTTAAAAGAGTTTTACGTTAAAGTCAGTACTGACTCAGATGGAAAAAATCAAACGTTTGCCTGTAAACTGTGTCCGCCCGGTTTGAAAAAGCAAGTCCGTACATCGACGACGTCGACAACAAACCTTAAACGGCACATTGAGAATAAGCACACGACTAGCCTTTCACGGTATGTGTGAGTGGCGAATAAAAAAGAGAGCTAAAACAGATCCACTACCACCCAAATCCCATTAACATCGTACAGGAGACAAATAATAGCTCACAGCAACGTATTGAAAAAAGAACTATAAACTATAAATTAGTTCATTTTTGAAACCATGAACTTTAGTTCAACATTTTGAATTATGAACTATGAACTGAACTAGTTCATTTTAAAATGTGTGAACTGTGAACTGAACTAGTTCATGTAGAAAGTGAACTTTCCCAACACTGGCGGTGGACCCGTTCAAATCCAGTTTTGGACAGTCTGCCGTGGTTCCATCCCATTTCAAGTGCTGTTCGACGCTCTGCACACTCTCCAATCACAGAGCTTGAGGACTATCACGGGGTTTGTCAAGCGAAGCGGAGAGAATACTTACTTCCGGGTGTAATATTCTGTAAAGCAAATGAGCTGCTCCGACCCTCGGTCCTGACGGACTCCAACTTGTGTTTATTAATCAAACAAATAAATAAACACAAGGATAATTATGTGTTATTGTTGAGTAAATGGAGAATTGCACAGGGGAAAATAACGTATCTATTGTGGTGATTGACATTATTCACCCACGGATCTATGGGTTAGGGCAGGGGTCGGCAACCCACGGGCCGCATGCGGCCCTTTAAGCCCTCTGCTCTGGCTCTCTTGAGCTTAGACAAAAATAAGAAGGAAATACAATAAAAGTATTTGTAGGACTATTTATATTTTGTTGCATGGTTGAAAATGTTTCGTATCTTGTATTTTGAGGTGATATTGTGACACATAAATAAAAAACAAAACGGTTTTAATTAGGTCAACTAAAATATGCGTCACATCCTGCTACGGTCCCGCGCGAGCGCCTTTTCTTGGAGGCGAATAACCTGACCCCCGGCTCGATGAGCGAACTATGGATAAATCAAAGAAAAGTACCGGAGGAACACAGGATTTAATTCTGTGTGGACAGAGTTATCTGCTTTCACAGCAAACAATGCTGGTTTACCGGTATGTCTGATATGTAGAGAGAAGTTGTCAATGGTGGTGCAGCCTTTACGTATCGAGGAACAACACGGGAGAGGAAGACAGCTGACGATCTTCAGTCATAATTTAATGGGGTTTATTTCAGAAAACACTTTTGTTATATTCCATGGAATGCTCTTAACGTCCCGATAGCAATGAATATATTAAATGCTTTGACAATAAATACATACAAAAATTAATCCCTGGAAGCCGTAGCGCTGTAAAAAGCACGACCAATCATTTTAGCCGGCCCGGCTAAAATAACTGGAGGGCCTAACTGCCTGTCAGCATTCCATCTGTGCACAAGCTTATCTCGTGCCCTCATTGGTCATGTGCGCGTTCGTGTGTGTTGGAGGAGGGACTCTGTAAGAAAGTCTGAAGGAAGAGGCATATTTTTTCCGGTTGTGTATTTTCAAATTCTAGCGCACTCGAGCTGGTTTCTCCATTCTTACCTACCCTACCTTTAACTCTTTTTAGGGTGCAGCTATATGTTTCATTTATTTCAAAGTGGGCCCATTTTAATAATATTTTGTTCCCCTTCAAATGTGCAGTGAAGTGCTGTGTTTAATTTATTTTAAAGTAGGCCTGTGTATTATTTTTAATTCTCCTTATAAGAGTTCTTTGTTTCTTATTAGAGGTTAACAGTTTTATATCATGTAATAAATAGCCTAATAAATGCAAAAAAACCTGTAGTTTTTGTCTGATATAACAATAAAAAACTGAAATATGTTTTACGGCTCCAGACAAAAAAATGTTTTGGAAAAAGGATCAAAATGGCTCTTTTGGTCAAAAAGGTTGCAGACCCCTGGGTTAGGGTATTGTTCTGCACGGACATTTTAGTGAGCCGGACTTCCTGTCTCCGCCGGTCTTCGCTTCCCGGGCATGAAGCTGTTTACATCCAATTTCACTGCTACGCGGATGACACCCAGCTCTATTTTTCCACCAAACCCACCTCCACTCTCCCCCCCACTGCCCTTTCCGACTGCTTACTGGAAATAAAATCCTGGTTCTCATCCAACTTCTTAAAACTCAACAGTGATAAAACCGAGTTTCTCCTAGTTGGCTCCAAGTCCACTCTGGCTAAAACTGACAAATTCTTCCTCACTATTGACAATTCCACAGTCTCACCCTCCCGCCAAGTTAAGAGTCTGGGTGTCATCCTTGACAGCACCTTATAATTTGAAGCTCACATCAACAACATCACTCGATCTGCCTACTTCCACCTCCGCAATATTAACCGCCTCCACCCGTCACTCACACCCAACAGCACCGCCATCCTCGTCCACGCCCTTGTTACGTCCCGTATCGATTATTGCAACTCCGCAACTATTTATATATATATTAGGGCTGTCAAACGATTACAATTTTTAATCAGATTAATCACAGTTTAAAAATTAATTAATCATGATTAATCACCAGAGGCGGCGCTAGGGGGTGGCTACCTGGGCTCAAGCCCCGGATGTTTTCTGAAAAGCCCCGGATGTTTCACTTAAAAAAAAAAAAAAATGTAAATCTTTTTTTTTTTTTTCAATGTCTCGGGAGTAATGTGCAGTACCGGAGTCCAGGGTGCGAACTGGAGGGGAGCAGGGGGAGCTATAGCTCCCCTAGTGGTGACATGAGCTCCCCTGGGAACATGGTTTGTGAAATTTGGGGGGAGCTCTCTAAAATACTGATATGATGACCAAATAAATTCCATTTTGGGCATGTTTTTTTTTCAAAGGTGTAAAATAAGTGAAATAAAATTATATTTAGAGTTTATGATTCATGAAAAAAGTGTCACCTGCTTGCACGCTGCCCACAGCTCCACCCACTACCCACTCACTCACAAGCTCGTTTAGTTAGCACTGCATGTTTACCAGGCATTGTTGCTGCTGCTGACATGTCGAAAAGAAAAAAACAACTTAGGCAATTTCTTTAAAAAGACGGCTAAACAACCTGATCAAGAAGACCAACCGAATGTAGCTGGTGGTAGCACATCGTACGTTGTGACTGCTGCTACAACAGAACCGAGAGAGGAGGGAGCTAACGTCAGTGCTAGTGCTAACTTGACAGCTAACGTTAACTTGGGGGCTGAAGAGACACAAGAAGACGAGCCAAGAGAAGCTAACTTGATGACTACAACTACCATAGTAGAGGTCGAAGGAGATGTGGAAGAAGATGATGATGATGCTACTGATGACCACTCCACCTGTTCTTCCTTGCCTGCTGCTCGAGATGGGGGGGCGAATTTGCCGCGGTGGTCCCGCGGCCGTCGGCTGGCTGGACCAGCCAACAGTGTAGTGAGTGGATCACATTTGAGTCATTTTAAGTTGATTCATTAATTAATTAAACAGTCAAACGTTACATTGGTGGTCCGTGGATTATTTATTATCAAGTTGATTGAAGTTTGCGTAGCCCATACATGCTCGGGAAATCTGTTGACATTTACATTTACATTTCTCTTTATAATAGGCCTATGTCTGTGCTGTTGCTATTAATGCACGGATCAGCATTTACCCCCCCCCCCGCAAAAAAAAAAAATCCCGGCTCCCCCGGAGACCGTGGTATAGTTCGCACACTGCCGGAGTCCACCAGAGAGGCAGCCGCTGCGGGACATTAGCCTGCGTACTGCGTAGCCTTCCCTGCCCTGAAGAAGAATTTATCCTTCCTAGTGCCTGACGAGTTTTAAGCTAATAGCCTATAAAGTTATGGATATTAGAAAGTTATTTTCATCGAAGCAGGCGCCACAAGCTGCAGCAGCAGCAGTATTAGCAGCAGCAGCAGCAGCTGCAGCAGCAGCAGCAGCAGCTGACAACAATGTCATCACCAGCAGTGAAGAAATGGATGATGTTTCAGGTTTGTGAATCTAATGGTGATATCTGCACTCTGGCTGACTGAGTAAGAAGTGAAAAAGAGTGATGTACTGTAACGTTAATCTTATAGCTAGTAAACATGGAGTAACCAAGGCAAGGCAAGTTTATTTATATAGCACCTTTCAACACAAGGCAATTCAAGGTGCTTTACAAAAATGAAAGACATTCAGACAAAGGCATTTAAAAACAGTAAAAGATAATAAAAGAAACATTAAAAGAAAAAATACATGAATAAAAAGTTACAGTGCAGTTTAAGATATGAATAGTTCACACAGAAGTTCCACTTTACTGATGAACACAACAGCTCAGTTTAAATTTAAAAGCAGCGACAAAAAGATAAACCACACTAAGTATGTATACAGAACATGACTAAAAAGTATTCTAAGATGTAACGTTAACCCTTCATACCTCAGTCTACTTTTAAGACACTAAAATAACGTATTCCAATTTTTATTTTGTTTTCGCGCGTGGAATTATACCGGCTCTCGTTTCAGTACACATAATAACAGAACCATAGCAACGGAACTGACAGGCAACACTCTGAATCCGATTGGCTGTGACTGCATCCACTCAGAGTGCCCGATTCAGAAACGTGACTCTTACACTCTTTACGTCACAAACAAAGATGGTGGATGAGAATAGATCTATAAAACGATAAGCAATGCGCAGTGGATCGGAAGAGGACGGTGTGTCAGCGTTGTGTCAGCGTTGTTCGATAGCGGTGCGGTATGCTAATGGAAACACACGCCAAACATGCTAAATCACATCAGAAGGCATCACCCAGATTTGCCAATCACCGGAGCCCGGCAAAAGACAACAGCAGTTCAACAGCTGATCCCCACTGTTTTTAATAAACCAATAGACATGAGAGCCGAGAGACCAAAATACATAACGGAAGCTTTTGGCATACTTTTTCAATGACTTTGCGCTCTGGAAACACTTTCTTATTATTTATGATGTAATATTTTCAAGACAATCTTTTAGTTTTACAGCTTGATGAAACCTTTTTGTTTGACATCAGCCATTATAGATACTATGGCCATCTGAGTGTTTATGGTTTGTTTTTAACTGTTTAATACAGTTATTTATTCAAAATGTCAGAGTTCCTTATTTTTAAACTGAAACTTGCACTACTGTTCAAACGTAAATAACAACAAACCTGGAATTATGCATTTGGGACTTTTTTTTGTTGTGACCCCCGAACCGAACCGTGACTTCTGTGAACCGTTACACCCCTAGTCCCCGGTGTTCCAGGGAACTCACCAAGTGTCAGAAAACACAACCCTCTCTCTTTTCCTCCATACCCAAATCTCTAAAAACGGGGCTGCAACGGAGCTGATACAGACTGATCTTGAATTATTTTCTACGTCACAGAAGTGGTGCTCCGCTTATTGGTCAATTCTCCACCTATCAGGGGAATGTGGGGTTAGGCCACGGCCGGCCATTGCGCTGGAGACGCTGTAATACATATGCCAGGCCTGTAAGTGGCGCTGTAGTCTGCCACAAAAGCAGCGAAGAAGACTTCCCGCGCATGGTTGCCATGGTTGCCCTTCTGTTTATACTCTGCTCTGGCTCCTTTTCTCCCTCCCCGAGGCGAGCGTTTGCTCCCTCGCTGTAATTCAATGCAATCCCTCCCTCGCTGTAATTCTCTCCGGTAGTCCACCAGCAGATGACAAACACCCTCCTCTCCGGCTCTTCCAACACTGAAAAAAAAGTGGAGTGACATTTACTTAGAAAAACCTCGGTAACAATATTCCACGCAGAAATTCTAAGTACATTTAACAACCTACATTTCAAGTAAATTCTACTTACAGTTCAGAAGTGTTTCTAACTACAGGTACACAAGTAAACTTTACTGTGCATTCTGTTTTTCTTATTTGAGTGTACTCACTATTGCATAGTATTTTTTACTTAAATATACAAGTAATATTTACATAATATTTCTTCTTCTATTTAATTGTACTCACTATTGCATAGTATTTTTTACTTAAATATACAAGTAATATTTACATAATATTTCTTCTATTTAATTGTACTCACTATTGCATAGTATTTTTTACTTAAATATACAAGTAATATTTACATAACATTTATTCTTCTATTTAATTGTACTCACTATTGCATAGTATTTTTTACTTAAATATATAAGTAATATTTACATAATATGTATTCTACCTTTAACAGCAATACCCTGTTAAATATGGGCATAAAAAACATGAAACAATGTACTCTTTAAAACAGCAACTTTATGTTTTGAAACACTGGTAGAATTCTGAGCTAAAAAACCAAAAAATCACATTCATATCATATTCAGCACATGACTTTGCAAGAAAACTAAGTGCAATCACTCATCCCTGACATCCCTTGCTTTTAGTGTTATAGAGAATAATTACACAATATCTAGTTGTACAGTGGCCCTGAGAATTCAACGCACTCAAGAAAACATACAAAACACAATCAAATGAAGAAAACATCTTCACCAATTTGACATGTGCAGCATTGAGCTGCAAATACTCAAAGCACAACAAATGAAACTGTTTCCAGGGGAAACTAAAAAAGTGCTGTGTCAAGAACCCCCTCAACAAGGTTTTGAAACATTATCTTAACAATATACAAAACATGTAGTTGTACAAAGTGGGCTCAGGCAAAACATATGAAAAAGGTCACTGTTGCTAGACACCATAACTACCAAGTATTTCCTCTGAACTGCAAGTTGAAGAAACACCTTTGTATAAACTTAGGCTACAAGTTTGTTGCACAATGCATGGACTTTTGGAGACATCTTCAGGACATTTAGCTCAAGAAAGAGCTTCTGAAATACTTCAAAAGTGTATTTCATCTTCGGTGGATAACTTAAGTTCATTGCATATATGAAGCCTGTGAGCAGAAGGCAAGCCTTTGACACACACATCTGCAGTCATCAAGAACCTCACTTCCCTCGATGATGATGGACACATCGGCAGGGCCTTCGTGTGCTGCACTTCCACGGAGGACAACTATATTCATGACGTGCTCAGCATAGTCCTCTCTGACGAATTCTTTGCTCACATCCTGTCAAAACATGTGAATCGGTGATGAGATACACTATACTGTACATGTTTTATTTGAAGTGACTGAATATGCAAAAGGTCATTCATTAGGTTAAAGTGGCCATTTAATAGGGCTGAACTACCAATCAAAATGTTATCGAAACTGCAATATTGCCTACAACAATTTTCAAATCGCAGCAGGTGCGATATTTGTAAAAGGAAAAATGTAAAGAAAACCTTTTTGTTTGCTATAAATCCTCGCAAAAATCACACCATGATCATTTAAAAATGTTTCAATGAAAATGAGAATAATGATGATAATTTCCTGATATCGCAATTGCAATATCAGTTAAAATAATTGCAATTACATTTTTTTTTTATTATCGTTCAGCCCTAGTATTTAACCAACTATTGATGTTATAGTTCCTTTCCTTTTGTAGATAAAGACGGGTTAAGTTATGTAGGGAATTTGTAGTCACTTTTATTTCTTGGTTTAAAAAAGCTGCTCTGTTCCAAGCAGGAAGTAAAAGCTAGTATAGTACTGGATTCAGTTTAGCGAAAATGAGGTGGGATCGGGGGTTTAAAGGCTCACATCTTCAATTCTACTGAAAACCAAATTATGAATCAGAATGTAAAAAAAGATCATTAGAGAAAGAATGAAAAAAATAATGAATGGAATAAAGTAAAATGTTTGCTTTTATTTTAAATATATTAAATACCAATTTATTTCATCTAAATGTTAACTTAATTAAAAGGACATGCCTTTTCCACATACTGGCATGAGTCACTAACTTGTAGAGATATCCATGTACAACAATCATCAGAACATTTACCTGGTAGTCTTTGATGAGTTCCTCTGGAGACTCTCCAAGGAACTCCATCAAGCAGCGGATGATGGCATCTCGTCTATCGTCTACATGTAGCTGTTAAAACAGACAAGTACATTATTGTAGAGAGAAAGCAAAATATGTTGCGTAATGGTCAATTGAACCTGCTACAAAATAAGGCACCAACTAGGTGCAAGGATGCAAAGCAGGATCAAGCTGTGCATACAAATGAGTTGATACACATTTAACTTAAAACATCCTATGATGTGCCAAATGAAACCCAGGGTCAGTTGGGTAGATGCCCTGCTGGCTTTGGGTCTTGGTCAGGCCGGCCAGATCATTACATTATTATTATTATTATATTTTCTCAGTGAATAAGAGCCCAACATACGTTGATCGATTGCAATTGTATGAATTTTACACTTTACCTGACTGAGTGAATCCAGCAGGGGTCTTATTTTTGTGCCTGCAACTCCGCCTTTTGTCCCAAAGATCTCCTGCCGTTTTGGGGTGTAAAAGTCCAGTTTGGTCAAAAAGGTTGGCTCGAGATGAATTGTTGTAATCCTTTGGAACTCCTCTTTGATCTGAAACAACAAGGTGATAAAAACATTAAATGTTTAAACGAACAAGGGCAATCTGTATAAAGACAAGGGACTGAGTTGCAGCGTCCACCATTTACATGTTTTAGCCTGTAGTGCTTTAACAATCCTGTCCTTTTGTTAGATTCAAAGCTACATGTTTTGCACACCCATCTAGTGGAATCTGAAAAAAACACAAATTAATTCAATCTTTAAACCTCTTGAAACTAAACCATGTTACAAAAACATTTATATGTCAACTTAAACTTCTAACAGTACTGAGTTGATGAACTTACTCTGCATTAGCTGTCGAAGACGAAATTGCTGAATGACTCAATTTCCCTTGGTAACCTGTGAAATATATAGAAAGTACATTAGAAATGAATTATGTAAATGACAGAACTTACTGTCTTGCAATTCATTGCTTAAATATGAACACAACAATATATATTCAGAGCCATTTTTATCATGTAAAATGTTATTTAAAAAATAATTAATAGTCAACTCTAATGTCTAACACTTAATGTGGAGAAAGAGATGTCCTGTATGGGTTGATTGTGCGTTGATCTGTTGGTAATGCCTCGGGGTTCCGGTGGGCATGTAAACAAATGCATAATGCTACGCTATACTTTGCGGCCTCACCCGGTTGCATAGCGAGGCTTATTGTTTAGGTCTTTTAATAAGCAGGTAGTCCTATCATTAGCTAGAACTAGCTGGATCTGATCGATATGGACATAAACGCGAGTGAAGTCTACTCTGACAGGAGAGAGAGATCAGCTGCTGCTGACGAGTCGACACGCAGCTCTGTATGATCACCTGCAGCGGTGAGCGAAACAAAACACACACTTCAGGTTACAATATTATACGTAGCTATTTTAATGACCTCTCAAACTACCTAAAATAGTAATATATATGTTTAGTTTTACTGTCGGGTCACTCATTACTGATCCTCGAGCTGCTGATACTGGCGGGCTGTCAGAAGAGGGAGAGCGCTCCATTTATTATTCCCGTGTTATTGTACATTTCTGTTCACTTTTGAATAATGTAGTTAATCTACTATAATTAGTTTGTTTAATATCGAATCATTTCAATTTGTTTTAAAGCTCAATAAATAACAAAGAAGACCTTTGACCGGCACTCATTTTGTCTGGAAGATTTAAACTTTAACGGACATGTTGACCGGCGAAAAAATATTCTAACAGGAACTCACATACAACTTGTCACTGCATTCAAGGCTAATCAATACTCAAAGTAATAATAACGTAATAATACTTTTATCCAAAATACAACCGTTCAATACATTGACAGACCTGCCTCTACACGGGAACGTTTGCGTTTATGCACAGTACGCGTGTTCTAAAAAGTCTTCCGTTCACACGCATTTGTTTAATTTAACGTGTCTGTTCAGACGAGACCGCTCGACCCGCTGTAGTACATATGCCAGGCCTGTAAGTGGCGCTGCTGCCGCCCAAAATATACCAAAAACAGTGAAGAAGACCCGGAGCATGTAATGGTTGCCCTTCTGTTTATGCCCCGCGGTGGATTTAGCAACATGTACTAGTTCATGTAATTCTCCATGTCCACTTGTTGCCGGTGGTTGTGCTAGAGGAGCTGTAGATTGTTCACTAACATCGGTAGCACGGTCGAGCTGTAGATGGTGTACTAACATCTGTAGAATGGTCAGTAGCAGTAGCGTTAGCAGTAGCACTGACAGTAGCTCTCGTGTAAACGGAGTCTCAGCGCTCACAGCTCCTCAGATCTGTTCAGAAACTAGACAAAAGTGAAACGAGTACAAACCACAGACTTGTCAAAGCATTAATTCATGGTTTTTACTAACCGGTATCAGTATGTTGTTACGGGCCGGGACAAACCAAACTGCGCTACGTGCTGCACTGGAAAAGCGCCAACAGTGAATCCATGGAGGCAAACACACTCACCTTTTAAATCGCGCTGTTCATATGTCATTGCAAATATAATATTCCTTGACCACTTTGTCCTTCTCTAGGCTGCAGTGAAACTGACTGCATCACGTAGCGTCGCACATACTGTTGAGTATTTCTTTTGTTGAGCTGGAGCCATGAACACCCCCCTCTCCCGAAATAAAAAACTATTCAAATGTTTAAGAAGTGCGCCAGTGCCATAGTTTCCATTATAAACGGCGAATGTTGTCGGAGTCGAGAACTTTGAAGTTTCAAATAAGCCTTTAAAAAAAAAAATATTACATCTGATGTGTGGAACTTGCATGACACCGGGCTAAGTTTGCTAGCACGATAACGAGCTAGTTAGCCAGCTATTCTGTCGGCTAATGTTAGCTATAACTTGGCCTTACATTTTTAATAACCAAATACTGACTTCAGCTGACAAGCTAATAGGAATGTAACAAGTTAACCAAGCACATAAACATACTCACATGACTCCACATCGATGAATATTCAAATGAAATGGTCGACCAAGCAGTCTTCAAGTTCCACTCAAATGTCAACCTTCTGAGTGGACTGTCCGTGCTTGACTGCGGGGACAATGTGCGCGGGAAATACTCTCCCCTGACGTCACCCACAGTTAACTCGCATTTCCCATGTACATTTCAATAGCTTTAACAGGTTGTACAGTAATACAATAATTTAGGTAATATTTACTTAGTGCTATTGTTAAAATTCACTTATGAAAATGAAGATTCAAAATTACTTAGTAACACATTAAATAAAAGGAGACATTTTGAGTAAAATTACTGAAATAGTAATGTATTGTAGAATTTAAACATATAATCAAAGTAATATTTACAAAGCCAAAAAGTCCTTTTTTTCAGTGAAGGAACGAGGGGACCGTGCGGCAGAGTTTCAGTTCGATTTTTTTTCCGCCGGTCAACATGTCCGTTAAAGTTTAAATCTTCCGGACAAAATTAGAAAAGTGCCGGTCAAAGGTCTTCTTTGTTATTTATTGATCTTTAAAACAAATGAATAACGACTATATAATAACAATATAAGAATAAAACACGGAGGACGGAGATCTCTTTTTCTCCCCCTCTTCTCCCCGCTGCAGCCCAGCAGCTGATCTCAAAGCACGCGCCCCTCTCCTGCAGGGGGGCGTGGTGCAGCTCACAGAATCAGCCCCCTGCAAAAACAGCGCTGGAAAGAGCAAATAGAGCGAAATGAGGCATGGCTAAAATGTGAAGTGAAGTAGATATGTACATATATATATATATATATATGTATATATATATATATATGTATATATATATATATATATATATATATATGTATATATATATATATATGTATATATATATATATAAATATATATATATATTTATATATATATATATTTATATTTATATATATATATATATATATATATATATATATATAGGTTCGAGAAACAACGGTGTTTGCCGGGTGCACCTCGGCGGAGGTGGGGAGGTTCCAGCTGGGAACCTCCACCCCGCTGCGGGACCCGTGGGACCCCTGGACGGTGCGTCTTGGTCACGCTTCATATCGGCCGGCGCGGAGGCCCTCCGACAGTGGGTCGCGTTTGCCATTCGATCAGCGAGAGGAGAGGAGAAAAATGCAACAAAAATTGTCAAAATCCGTTAATACATGGATGAGTGGGGAGGGGGGGGCTGGACACAGGCCGTGGGGGGACACCCGAGACCGGGCAATGTCCCCGGTAGAAACCGGGTGAAATAGCCAAAAAAAGTGGGGAAAAGTGAAAAAAAGTCTCAGAAAATAGGCACTCGTGAGGAGGGCAGAGTCCCCTGTCAACTCCCGTTACATTCCTCCATGGTGTCATGTGAGCGAAAAACTTTTACGAGAACCAGGCTGGGGGGTCAAAAGGGCTTGACCAAGGCCGACCCAAAGTGCACGGTGGTCGGACTCATCACCTCCGTGATGAGTCTCCATTGTGATTTGAAAACTTCCATCAAACGAGTCCTTGCACAGTGCACATAACTGGTACGCAGGGTATGTGCCTAATCTGAAATGCGTACCGTCACTTGTGTCACAAAGCGCATTTGCGTACCGACGTACTTGTGAAGCTTTTCCAGAAGGCGGTTAGATCACCGGACGACAGAGTCGGTCTCCGTGTGCACAGACAGGGCTGCTGTTAACGTCGGTCTGTACAACGGACTAAAACAGCTGATCACAACGTTCACAGTCTGTGGTCACGAAGTACTCCAATAAACGAGCTTAAAACCATAGCTGAGGATCTTGGGTAATCGCTCGAAATGCCTACGTCTGTTTCCGGTTATTTTTATTTTGAAATTCAGTTCCTGACGGACGCCAAAAAAGCCCGAGATTATGGAATTAAACCAATAAATAAAAGCAAGAATAATTGTGTGTTATTGGTGAGTAAATAACAGTGTGTTATTTTGAAAAGAATAACAAATTAGAAGGAAAAAAAGATTTAGAAAATACAGATTTCAGTATTCTGAGGCTCTGAGCCCCATTTATTTTCCTCACAGACGGCAACAAAAGTCCGAAATTATACGATTTCAAATAAAAGCAATAACTGTGGCTTGATATTGAGTAAGAACATGTTTTTATGAACCACACAGCTTCCGGTCTTCCTCGACCCGACCGGAGAAAAAGATGTGCTGCAGGCAGTAGAAGTACATTGCTTTTAAAATCGTGCTGTGCAACACGAAAAAAGGGGCAAATCGTCTTGGTGAACACGAATCAATAGATTAAAAATCGTGTTGGTGAACACGAAATGCCGTGAGACTGGGTTGTACGTACAGCCCTGGCCTGGACATTGCTTGGCTCCGTTAGTTGACATACATTGATACTATAAGCTGACTAACGTTAGTCTAATGTTATGTTTGACTCGTAAAGGACCACAACATGAGTTAGCTCTCTGTGCAGTTTGTTCGTTCCGGGTTCGTAGTGGCTAGATAGCGGTGTTCTGCAGACTTAAATTAGCTACCATTCCAGCCAACATTAAATGCTGACAAACGTTAACGTTAACACACAGCTGGCGCCACTAGCTAGGTAGCTAACATTAACTACTAACCAACCAAGCACGAACAAACCGCACGGAGAGCTATAAGATAGTTAGTGTAGTGACCACGATATCCATTTCATTTCAAACCTTTATTTATTCAGATTGGTCCCATTGAGATCATAGATCTCTTTTTCAAGGGAGACCTTCAGCATATAGATTCCACATGAAACATAAAACAATAAAGGACATTATACATTATATTTACAGGATACATAGTTATAGACATTTACAAGTGCCCATTGTATCAGCAAGCATTTCATTTAGCCTAGCTTTAAAAACATGCAGAGGAATGAGATTGCTCAGTTTCAATTATTGCTGAAGATTGTTCCAAGCAAGTGGAGCTGCGCACATAAAAGCTGTCTTACCGAAGACAGTCCTTGCTCTTGGCACATCTAACAAGACTACATCATGTGACCTCAGACAATAGCTGCTTGCAACTCTGTGTGTGATCAGAGAGCAGATATAATACGGGAGTTTACCCAACAAAGCTTTATAGATAAACGTGTACCAGTGACTGAGCCTCCTTACAGAGAGTGATGGTAAACCTGCCTTGGTATACAGTGTACAGTGATGTGTAAGCGCTTTACAATTTGTGACAAATCTCAGAGCACTGTGATACGCAGCATCCAATTTGCTCAGGTAATTGGCAGGTGCATTCATATACAACACATCACCATAGTCCAGCACAGGTAAAAAGGTCACAGTGACTAGCCTTTTCCTGGCCTCAAGCGAGAAACAGGACTTGTTTCTGAAAAAGAAACCTAGCCTAACCCTCAGTTTTTTAAGCAACTTGTTTTTTGTCCTTTGTTTGTGGCTCACTCGTGGGGCTGACCGACGAATAGACGCTTGTAGTTTGAGAACAAAAATATAAATGTCCAGATGCGATTGAAAAGTAAGATAGTTTATTCCAAAAAAGGCAAAAATACATAAACGTTTTTAAACAAACTATTTGTCATATAAACTGATATTTCAATGTTAAAGGCAGAAGAACCAAGCTGTGCTCCCAACCAGCAAGGTCTAAAAACTGTTTGCTTCAGTCAGCCACACCAGTATGCTGCAGCACCTCTCCTTTTATGCTGCAGCATCTCGACCTGCAGAGTAACGCACTCAAATAATAAATAAATAATAGACACCACAGAATCTCAGGTTATACTCTAAAAAGATAAGATACTATAATCTAAGGAAATGGCTCCTACAGTTAGCACTACCGAAGTGCACAGAACTCAAGCTGCACAACACACTACACAAACGTGGAATTAATTTAGCCAAAGTTAGTGCTTACTTATCATTTTTCCCTCCACGAGAGACAAGGGGGTGCCTCCGCTTTAAATGCTCCAACATCTCTGTTGTGCTAGTGTGGTATGCCAACTCCATTTTGCAAAGACTGCAAACAACAATGCCTTTGCGTTTTGCACTAAATTTAAAGTATTCCCATGCTTTTGAAGACCTACAGTAGGGCGAGATGTTTTTGTTGGAGGCTTTTTGCAGGGCTTCGTGTGCAGTCCTGTGAGGAGCCGTTTCAGTCTCCATAGTGTTTAAAGTGCGATTGCGAACTGCTTGTTGTTGTTTTGGGTGACCGACGTGTGTGTGGCAATGCGTCGACTTCAAAATATCGTCGCTACAGCACTAGTAGTTGCTTAAGATCATTTTACACCCGGAAGTAAGTATTCTCTCCGCTTTGCTCAAACCCCGTGATGAGTCCTCAAGTTCTGTGATTGGATGGTTTAGCTGCAATGCACGCTGGGATATGGTATTTATGTGATGTGAAATTCAAAAAAATAAATAAAAATAAAATAATGCTTTATTCCGAGTGTGCTTGTTTTTCTCTTTGGAAGTCATCACATAATGGCATTTTAATACAGGGTTTGGCTGCATTAAATATTACATATCTGCCGTAGTTCTCTATTTATAGAGCCCTGATGAGAAGACTTCTGGACAAACAGGAAGAACTGCCGCCGAAACTGATTATGTGACGTGGATCATAAATATATCATCAATTAAACCATCCATCCATCTTCTCCCGCTTATCTGGGGTCGGGTCGCGGGGGTAGCAGTTCCAGCAGAGAGCCCCAAACTTTCCTTTCCCTGGCCACATCAACCAGCTCTGACTGGGGGATCCCAAGGCGCTCCCAGGCCAGCGAAGAGATATAATCCCTCCACCTGGTCCTAGGTCTACCCCTTGGTCTCTTCCCAGCTGGACGTGCCTGGAACACCTCCCTAGGGAGGCGCCCAGGTGCCAGGGCGCGCACTTTATTAAAATAATGAATAATCGGTCCGATCTCAATAATGTGCTATTTAACATGGAGGTGGGCTACGCCCACCTCACTGTAATCGCATGGGCTACGTACTGGCATGATTTAGGCCACTTTTAATGGGCTTTTGCCCCTCGTTTTCCCTGTTTTTTGTGGGTTTTGCATGGACTAAATTGATCGTAATGATATCAATTATTGCGAGTTGCGAGTTGACTGGGCTCACGCGCCCTATATGTGCTTCTGCCGGTCGTTTTCCCTGTTTTGGGGTGTTTTTCGCAGGTTTATCGGTCGCTGCGCGGCCTAGGTCTCAGGCCCTAATTATGTGTTATTGTTGAGTAAATAACGGGTGTGGTTTAGAAAAGAATACAACATTAGAAGGAAAAAACAATGAAACAATACAGATTTCAGTATTCTGAGCCCCTCTCCCCATAAATGACGGCAACAAAAGTCCTACATTATTCAATTAAAATGAAGAAGTAAAAACAACAAGTGTGGCTTGATATTGAGTAAGATAAAGGTTGATAAACGCTGTGAGAATGGATCTGTGGAGAGCATTTCGCCGCAATCCCAAATCGTCTATTACCAACGTTCAGGGAGCTCTATTTAAGTCAATGGGAGTCCCTGACGCTAAAGGGCCCCCCCCTTGCGTTGGAAAGTGACGACAGGGACCCTGACATAATGTCAACATAGGCCGAGTTGGGAGTGAGAATGTGTTGGTTTTTGCTGATGGGAACTTGGGTCCCCCTTGCAGTGCTGGTGCAGCGAGCCTGGGACTCCCAGCAGCTTCTACCGAAGCCTTCCGAGTATACTCGGCAGAATGCCGACACCTCCTCATCTCCACCGCTCCCATGTTTTTTTTTGTGTTGCCATAAGTTATTCTCTCTCCGTTGGTGCGTGGGGCTAATGCTAATAATGCCTCAAATACAATGGCGGCTTCACAAAACTTTTCAGAGTTTTACGGGGCGTGGTTTGCAATTAGCCCAGCCAATAGAAATTGGTACTTTTTCGTACTTTTTTGGTACCACCTCTCTAGCAGGCACTAAAAATGTGGGTAAAAGTTCCCGCCACTAAGTAATCTTTTTAACGCAACATAAGGGGTACTAACGGGACTAAACGGGAAAAGTAGGCTACGGGGAAAAGTACTCCGGTGTGAACACGCCTATTGTCTTGAAGTGGATTCTAGCAGTTACTGGAAGCCAGAGAAGGAAAACTTCGGAAGGTTGAAGACCAGATGAGCCGCAGCATTCTGGATGAGCTGCCGAGGTCGGGTGGCACATGCAGGTAGACCAGCCAGGAGGGAGTTGCAGTAGTCTAGGCGTGAGATGACGAGAGCCTGGACCAGAACCTGCGTTGTTTTCTGGGTCAGCTGGGGACGCATCCTCCTGATGTTGTAAAGCGTGTATCTGCAGCAACGGGTTGTAGCAGCGATGTTTGCAGTGAAGGACAGTTTGTTATCTAGGATCACACCCAGAATCCTTGTATGAAATCTATACATGGTCATGGTATGTCAAGTTTAAAATATGATCACAAAAAGGGGTAAGTTACATGTGATGTTAAAGTGAAAGTACATAGCATGATATTTAAAATATTGCAGTAACATGTGAAACTGTTCATCCCTTAATATGTGAACAAGGCTGTTGAGAGTGAAGAGGTGAGCAGAGAATACATGATCAGTTGGACCTCAGACGTAGATTTCTATCTCGTCGATAATTTGGACGTTCATTAAAAATGTATTTGAATGTACAGGATATAAACTGTAAACACTTTATTAGAGTTAAAATGACATTCTGCTCATTTTTGGGTTCGTATTAGTATTTAGTGTCTCTACTGTGACATGTCTCCATGCTTTAATGTTCAAAAAGCTCTTTATTGTTCTCATACTGCCTGTGCTGCAGCATCTCTTTTCACCCTCTGTCTGAAACCAGAGCCCAGTCTGCTCTGATTGGTTAGCTGGCCGGTTCTGTTGTGATTGGTCAACTGCTCAGAGATGTCCCGCTCCTTTTCCTATCACGTACAATGTGTGGAGCGCTACATAGTAATGTCATTCTGTTACAGAAGTAAAAAAGGAGTCCAATGGAGGCGTTTCAAGTGCAATAGCCCACAAAATACAGTAACATGCCTATCATAAGGATTAGAAAATGATCAAAACACAATCAGTAAGTATTTCATGTAATGGTTGAGCATAACAATACTCCAAAATACCAAATTGGTCTTTTACATCGTCTTTTATTATTATTTGTGTCCATGCAGCATTAGTAATGTGTAGTAATCGTCTTTGACCACACTGGGGCAGCAGTGATCTATACAATGTGGACAGTCTATTGTGGATGTCCAATCTCCAAACAAAATCTAACAATATAACCTCTTCATCAGTCTGCTGCAGTTCCACGCATCACAATGATAGTTACGTATGTAACTACGGTGCTATGAATCCTGGATGACTATGGGATTAGTTTTGTTTCAAAAAGATAATGCAACACTTTCTCAGAATCAAGCAAAACTAAGAGTTTAAGAGAGAAAAAAAGCAAAAATAAATGTAATTTAAAAAATAAAATTATAAGTTGCAAAGAAATCATTTGTGTAATCATGTACACTATAAGTCTGTTTTCTTTGTTTTAACATATATTTTTGTTTCGAGTTCTCTTTATTTCTTTCTCAATTATCAGACTTTTGCTCTCGCTGCAGCTCTTCTCGTTTGCGCTCCTTAATTTTTTGTTTCCGATTTTGACACAAACGTCCCAGGTGGGCGAGACTTTCAGGGGTGCGTCCCCATTGGCTACTCAGTTTTTGAGTGACAGTTTAACTCATGCAGCAAACTCCGGAGTCCACTCTGCCACGTTAATGTCGGTGTCTCCTGGGGAGTTTTCATGTAAATATTGGACTTCTCTTATGGATTGCTGTGCATTAGATTTGTGTTGTGTAGTTTATACTTTTTTCCAACTTTAAATATGTAATACCTGGACACACTGCTGCTGTTAAATAATTTCCCAATTTGGGATTGATAAAGTGTCTGTCTGTCTATTTATCTTATAAAAAAAAACATGTATTTTCAAGCTAAAGGTGATGCACAATATAAACTGTATAATATTTTTTTTTCAAAGACATTTCATTTCCAAAGCATATATGGCTATGTTTAGGACAAACAATTAAAGACTGCTTTAATTTAACAAATTCTACAATATAAAAGTGGCAGATTTGCTTTATTAAACAGACCAGACCTAGGCTGCATACCAACACAATTAGGAATCAATCAATCAATCAATGTTTATTTATATAGCCCAATATCACAAATGTTACATTTGTCTCAGTGGTCTTCACAGTGTGTACAGAATATCAGTATGACAATACGACACCCTCCGTCCTTAGACCCTCACATCATACAAGGAAAAACTTCCGGAGAAAACCCACAGTTTAAAGGGAAAAATGGGAGAAACCTCAGGGAGAGCAACAGAGGAGGGATCCCTCTCCCAGGACGGACAGACGTGCAATAGATGCCGTGTGTAAATTGAAAAGATAATACATTTGCAACATAGGTAGTCCAAATGTTTGGAAATGCATGTGTGTATAATAGGAAGATGAATCCACGAGGATATCCATCCAGGACAGATGATCCAGGACCACAGCCACGACTGGCGATCCAGGGCTCGCGATCCAGGACACAGGACCGCAGGATCATCCATGACTCCGGATCCCGGCGTATATAGACACCAAAAAGAAAGACATTTGGGGAAGCTGGGTTAATCGGAACATGAGAGGACACAGGTATAGACAGAGAGAAGGAAGAAGTAAGATGTCCCCCGACAAACTTAAGCCTATATCAGCAAAACTAGGGGCTGAATCTAATCAGCCCTAACTATAAGCTTTATCAAAAAGGAAGGTTTTAAGCGCACTCTTAAAAACGGATAGGGTGTCTGCCGCCCGAACACAAACTGGAAGCTGATTCCACAAATGTGGAGCTTGATAAGAAAAGGCTCTGGCTCCCATTGTACTTTTAGAGACTCTAGGAACAACCAACAACCCTGCATTATTGGAACGCAATGCCCTAGGGTATAATGAGTTATTTAAGGTAAGATGGCGCCTGCCCATTAAAGTGCCAGTGAAGTGCATTTTTTTGCACCAAAATGAAATGGCAGTTTCATTCCTTACATATCATTGTGCCTGTTCATGGCTAAAATAATTTTAATTAATTCATTATGAAAAATTCAAAAATATTTTTTAATAATAACGGCCGTCTGAGCCTACCGGAAGTTGCAGACGATAGCGGCGGTGACGTCACAAGATGGGCCCAGTTGTGATTGTAAACATGGCGGAGACTTTGGAAAGTGATACAAGTGTGAGAGAAATGATTGATTTTGACAGTTTTTCTCGATTTAATTCCATTTCCTGCCTTTCTACAAATATATTAGGGACTATAGTGTTAACAAATCCAAGAAAAATGTGTAATGTACATAATGAGTGTGCACACTTATCTAGTATCCTATCCATGTGAACCTGTTTTATTTGTGATGACCTCACACCCTCACCCGGGAAGATGTTTTTCTTTAAATTGAAGTTAAAGGCATCAATCTGGTGCACTTTGAGGGCAACATTAAGAGATTTATGGATACAGCTCTCAACACTCATATCAAACATATATTTCAATAATCAAAAAACATTGGAAGGATTTCTTAACATATTTTATACAACTAACATAGATGGAAATATTTGTTTACATAGATGACCAAACCAACTGAGATAACTTAGGCTACAGTTTACAATCTAATCACTCAGAGTCCTTTACCTCCCTGAGCTGACATTATCTCTCTCAGTCCAACAGGAGAGGACTCTCCCTCTTGAAACAGCTAATCTCCGTTAGCTCCGAGCTAGCACTAGATGCTAACAACAACCCTGTAACTCTCAGTCTCTCTTTCTCTCTCTCTCGAATCGACCAGTGGCCTTTATTTGTCATGAACAATCAACGAATCTACGAAACAATGACACCAGCCAGACTCACCTTCATCTTTTGGGAACAGAAACATCGCCACTTCGGCAGACTTGACATTACTACAGCCAGCGGCAATGCATCGCTTCCCGTGTGTTTTTCCTCACTGTCGCCTCCATTGTCAGGTTTTCTCGATTGGCAATCACTTCCAGTCGACTCCGACACACTTTCCAGTCAAATATTCGCTCAAAAACTTTGATAAATTCGACTTTGAAACAGAGAAACAATACACTGTGATGAATGTAAACACTTCGGAGGCGACCATCTTGTGACGTCACGCAGTAGATGGCAAGCCACGCCCACGAAGGCGGAGGTCAACTGCGGATTTCACGGCAGCAAATTCAAAACTCATCAAATTAGTTGCTATTCCAACATCTTTTGATATGGGTTTCAATGGACAATTTTGGTCATTACTATATGTATTAGCATAACAGATCATGCACAGGCACACACTTCACGGGGTCTTTAAGGGCTTTGTAGGCAAGAAGAAGAATTTTAAATTCTATCCTGTGTTCTATAGGGAGCCAGTGTAAGGCAGCCAGAACAGGAGTAATGTGGTCCCTTTTCCTAACTCTGGTTCGTACACGAGCTGCAGCATTTTGAATCAGCTGAAGCGACTTGACTGACTTCTTAGTACTCCCTGATAATAAAGAGTTACAATAATCCAGCCTAGAAGTAACAAATGCATGGACTAGTTTCTCTGCATCGTTTTGAGGCAAGATATGCCTGATTTTTGCAATGTTACGTAGATGGAAGTAGGCGGTCCTTGAAATTGATTTATGTTGGCGTTAAAGGATACATTCTGATCAAATATAACACCAAGATTCCTTACAGTCTCACTGGAGGCCAAATGAATGCCATCCATAGTTAGTATATCTTTAGACAATTTGTTTCGTAGATTCTTCGTGTACAATAACTTCAGTGGTCGTGTTTAACATCAAAAAGTTTAAGGTCATCCACGTTTTTAAGTCCTTAAAGGTGGGGTAGGTAAGTTTGAGAAACCGGCTCGAGATCGCTAGAATTTGAAAATACACAACCGGAGAAAATCTGCCACTTCCGTACAGAGCCCCTCCTCCAACACACGCGAACGTGCACATGACCAATGAGGGCATGAGATAAGCTTGTGCCCCGATGGAAGGCTGACAGGCAGGTAGGCAATCCAATCCGTTTAGCCGGCCCGGCTAAACGGATTGGATGTACTTTTTACAGTATTACGGCTTCTACAGATGACATTTTTTCATGGATTTTTTGTCAAAGCACTCAAGATATTCATTGCTATCGGGATGTTAAGAGCATTCCATGGAATATAACAAAGTGTATCTCGAGCCGGTTTCTGAAACTTACCTACCCCACCTTTAAGGCAGTCTTGAATTTTATTTAGATGATTAATTTCATCAGGCTTGATTGATAAATATAGTTGAGTATCATCCGCATAACAATGAAAATGTACAGAATGATTCTTTATAATATTGCCTAACGGAAGCATATATAATGTGAAAAAATAGGTCCGAGCACTGAGCCCTGTGGCACTCCATGGCTAACTTTGGTTTGCAAGGCAAGGCAAGGCAAGTTTATTTATATAGCACTTTTCAACACAAGGCAATTCAAAGTGCTTTACAAAAACTGAAAGACATTAAGCATTAAAAAAGAAAAGCTAATAAAATAAACATTAAAAGAAAAAATACATGGATAAAAGTTACAGTGCAGTCTAAGATGTGAATAGTTCAATTAAAAGCAGCGGCAAAAAGAAAAGTCTTCAGCCTGAATTTAAAAGTAGTCAGAGTTGCAGCGGACCTGCAGGTTTCTGGGAGTTTGTTCCAGATATTTGGAGCATAATAACTGAACGCTGCTTTACCATGTTTAGTTCTGACTGGGGACAGAAAGCTGACCAGTCCCTGAAGACCTGAGAGATCTGGATGGTTCATAATTTAGCAGGAGGTCAGTAATGTATTTTGGGCCTAAACCATTCAGTGCTTTATAAACCAGTAGCAATATTTTTGAAATCTATTCTTTGACACACAGGAAGCCAGTGTAAAGACTTCAGAACAGGAGTGATGTGATCCACTTTCTTAGTGTTAGTGAGGACTCGAGCAGCGGCGTTCTGAATCAGCTGCAGCTTTCTAATAGATTTTTTAATGAGACCTGTGAAGACACCATTGCAGTAGTCGAGTCTACTGAAGATAAAATCATTGACAAGTTTTTCCAAATCCTGCTGTGACATTAGTCTTTTAATCCTAGATATATTCTTTAGGTGATAGTAGCCTGATTTAGTAACTGTTTTAATGTGACTGTTGAAACTCAGGTCAGAGTCCATGACTACACCTAGATTTCTGGCTTTATCTGTTGTTTTGAACATTGCACACTGAAGCTCAGCGCTAACTTTTATACGTTCTGACTTGGTTCCAAAAACCATTACCTCAGTTTTATCTTTGTTTAATTGGAGAAAGTTCTGACACATCCAGTCATTGATTTGTTCAATGCACTTACTCAGTGTTTGAATTGGAGCATAGTCTCCTGGTGAAATTGTTACGTGAATGTGTGTGTCATCTGCATAGCTATGGTAACTTATGTTGTTGTTTTTCATTATCTGAGCCAGTGGTAGCATGTAGATGTTAAAGAGAAGAGGCCACAAGATGGAGCCTTGAGGAACCCCACATGTCATATTTGTCAACTCAGATGTGTATTTACCGATAGAAACAAAGTTGTTTCTGTCCTTTAAGTAGGATTCAAACCAATTTAGAACTGTTTCTGAAAGTCCCACCCAGTTTTCCAGTCGGTCTAGTAATATGCTGTGGTCAACAGTGTCAAACGCAGCACTGAGATCTAATAACACTAACACTGAAGTTCTGCCACTGTCTGTGTTTAAGTGGATGTCATGAAAGACCTTTACAAGAGCCTGACTGGAACACATCGAAACAGTTATTTAAATGCAAGAAATTACTCAACTGTTGAAAAACTACTTTTTCAATGATTTTACCTAGAAATGGGAGGTTTGATATGGGCCTGTAATTGTTCATTACTGAAGCATCTAGATTATTCTTTTTTTAAGAGCGGTTTAATGACTGCAGTTTTCAGGGCCTGTGGAAAAATACCTGAGTGAAGAGATTTGTTTACTATATGAAGTAGATCTGAGGCCATGCAAGGCAAAACATCTTTGAAAAATCCTGTTGGGATAATATCAAGGCAGCAGGAGGAGGATTTCAGATGTTGTATAATGTCCTCTAGGTTTTTATCATTAATCTGATGGAATTGTGTCATGATGTCTGAATTGATGTGAAGTGGACACAGAGACAACACATTTGCTGTTCCTGATGCAGAGGCACTGACTGCTTGTCTGATTTTCTGAATTTTGTCAGTGAAAAAGGAGGCAAAATCATTGCACGCACTGGTGGATAGAAATTCAGAGGCTACCGACACTGGGAGGTTAGTTAGTCTGTCGACGGTAGCAGACAAGGCACGTGCGTTGTTTTTGTTTTTGCTAATGATGTCAGAGAAGAACGATTGTCGTGCGTATTCCAAATTGCGTGGAAGATTCATCGTTAACACGTACAAACTGAGAGCGTTCAGATAGATAGGACCTAAACCAGCCTAAAGCAGTTCCCTGTATGCCAACTAAGTGCTCTAGTCTTTGCAATAGGATATCATGGTCGATAGTATCAAATGCAGCACTGAGATTGAGCAAAACAAGAATAGAGAATGTCATTTGTGACTTTAACCAGAGCTGTCTCTGTGCTATGATGTGTTCTAAAGCCAGACTGAACATCTTCAAATAAATCATTGTTTTTTAAGTAATCACACAACTGTTTTGCGACCGCTTTCTCAAGAATATTTGAGAGGAACGGAAGATTAGAAATAGGTCTATAGTTGGCTAAAACCTCTGGATCGAGGTTGTGCTTTTTAAGAAGCGGTTTTATTACTGCAACTTTAAAGGAGACCTATCATGCTATATTTAAATGATATAGTGTATGACCATACCTATATAAAGGTATATTTATACATTTTATTTTTCAAAATACCAAACAGATCATTTTTTAGATATGCCTCGTTTCGCTCATTTTCGCTCTATTCCAAGCCCGTTTTTGAAAATTCTGAGCAGCAGCTGACCACGCCCCCCTGCAGAAGAGCAGGCATGAGCCGGCGAGAGTCACGTTACCATGCTTGCTGTGATTACGAGTGTGGAATAAACATGTCATCTCAGAGCAATGCATGTGTTCAAGCATATTATCAATTTGATCCAGAAACTGACCCTGAAGCAGCGGAGGTTTTGGTGGAGGTGCAAAAATCTCGGTTGCAGCAGGACGTTTCTGAATGGTTAGCTGACAAGCTGTTGTCCCTATTTATTTTACTCTGTTACGATGCTTGCTCCTTATTCCGTTCATAGTTTGGCTAATTAGCAAGAATGCAATGTGTACAGTTTGTAACGCAAAAACAGCGATATATATATATATATATATATATAAATAAAGGGAGACATTCATATTGTCAGCATATATACAATGGCCTCATTGCGTTTATTAATAGTTTACAGTCCTTTTCTTCCAACATCGTGCAACCACCGTTAGAAAGTTGAATAATTTAGGATGATAAAAAGTATAACTCCAACAACAAGTTGTCAGCAATGTGTGTAGTTTCATGTGTTTTTAAAGGCTCAGTTATTGACTTCTTTGTGCAAATTGCGCCACGATGCCTTCTGAACAGAGAATTTGTGCTGCATGGAGATACCACAGGTAACATTTTTGACAGCTTTACTAAGTTGTCTGTTTAAATACATTTTTCACATGTCATTCAATATATGTTTATCACAATGTGTCAAGACGGATGCAGTAACTTGAGGACTCTGTAACCTGTATGGTGGACCATCCTGGATTGGAGCCTGTGTGCCTAAATGTGTTCTCCCTGCAGAATGCGTTGCATATTTACAGAGCTGAACATGGTGGACGACAGTTGAGGCAAATTGAGCGGTTTGTTTGTTTTGACTGAAATTGTAAAACGAATGCCAATATTGTTCATGGAAATAAATACTGGTGTATATGGCTTTATGCAATCTTTCATTCTGTCATTGTACATGTACTATTATATACTACACAGCAATGGCATAACACACCCATGTGTAAGACAAAAAAGTCCACACACAACCTTATGCTTTTGAAATCAGAATATTCTTTACCCATCCAAACATGAATAATCACGACACATTTTGATATCAACTTGGAACTTTATTGTCAAAATCAACGGTTAAAAAAACCCATAAAAAAAAACTAAATGTAGCCTACTTGTATTTTGTATAAATAACACTAAATATTTTTACAGAAGCTTTGTGAGCTGGTGCTGGGGCTTCCTTGGACACAGGATCAGAGTGGTGATTCCGGCCTGCGTTGTCCTCAGGATACGCAGGGAGTTTCCTGATCCGTGAAATGTCGATGTTGGGTTCAGACAGCAGCCAAATTGAACCGTGTAGCATACCCGGCGATGACCTCCTCCCTGTCAGGTCGCTCATAATGGTGCAGGGTCCACAAAGACTTGGTCGAAGATGAGGTCCATCAAGTTGGCCACGTAGGGCTGTGTAATGGTAAAAAAAGCACAACAAAAAATATGGTTTAGATTAGTATATGCATGTAAAAAACTGAAACTTCTTTCTAATTTTTTTATTTTATATTTGTAAATAGTTCTATAATAAATATTTTAAACACTTACGGAATGTGGGGTCAGTCTTTACTGGTTTTGCTCTGCATTCTCCCTTCCTGGCCTTTGGGAACTGCAGTTTATACAGAGGGTTTCCAGTGGATGTAGTGGCTTGTGCACGCTCAGCGTTTTCATTGTAGTGCAGGGCTGCCAGGTACAGTCTTTCATTTCCGCCATGATACAAAAAAATGTAAATAATAGCAAAGGATGTACAAATTGTCACTAATTAGTAAGTATGTGAGGTGCTGGCCTGTAAAGAAGAACACATAGTTAGAACAAAATCATCTCAACTTAGTATTCAGGATGAGAAAATACTATTTGGATAAATATAGTCTGAAATCCCAAAAGATGGGACTAAAACTCTCTATTTAGCAAAGCTCTTTGCTTAGCCTTTTCCAATCTGAGTTAGTTTTGAACCGTAACGTGCATGCTGTGTTTCTGACTCAATACAGATGATGTGTTGGAGAGGGGCTGAGCTCAGTAGACTGACTGTAATGGGTGCTAGCCACTAATTAGCCTGTTGCTAGAGGTAAGGCCTTGTCAACAACAACAGACCGACGGGGCTTTAGCTCAGTTTTACTCGTGGTGTGTCCCCCCCCCTCGCATACATACACAGTGTTGTATCCTAACACACCCCCATTTATATTCATGCGCGCAAACAAGTAAACACACAAAAGCTTTTACATATAACACAGCATGTCTCATTAGCGTAGCGTAGCTTAGCTTACAGATCGATGATATCTGATCGTTCTTACAGACTACAATCACAAAAGCTTTTACATATAACGCTGGAAAAAACGGCACTTGCCTACAGAAGATTACGTTTGTTATTATAACTTACTCAATATGATTGTAGAGGATACAAAATACTAATAAATAGGAGAATAAATACTTGTGTTATCGCCTAGGGCGTGGCTTTACAGCCTTCACACAGATCACCATTACGGCAGTATGTCTGAACATGTTAGCAAATGCCTGATAATTCAAATGACAAAGCAAAGACTGCGGAGCGTACAAAATAAAATGCTACAAAAATATATAAACACCTAACCGATTACTATTTGGGTTTGAGGCGACATTGATACGGCGAAGCTACATGCTAGATGCTACAAGCTAGATAGAGATAGCTTTATCAGGAAAAACACCGCTAAATAAAAACTTACAGCTTCAAAATTGGATGTGTCCTCACTGGCCTGGTCCCGGATGGTTGGTATTGATCCCGGGTTTAGCATTACTTTGGAGGCATATCCGTGTTGGACTTGAGACAAGTTCATAAACATGTCCGTCGTAAAATGTTTGGAACACACAAACAGAAATCTGCCGTGGTCTTCTGGCACATGTCCCTTGTAAATGAAGTCTAGCCACAGATTCATTTCTTTTTCCACTGATGGCATTTAATGCAGTCCCCTGTCCCGAGTCTTGCAGCCAACAACAGCACAACGTTTAACTATCTTAGACATCCTGGCAAGAGCAGGCAAAAACACAGATGTGGGTTGATTTAGCCTGCCGATAGCCTATATGCGAATGAGAGGTTTGGCAATGCACGTGGCCGTGGCTCATTCCCCTGATAGGTGGAGAGTTGACCAATAAGCCGAGGACTTCTCTCTGACGTAGAAAAGTATTGAAATCTGGATCCGTTTTTTTCAGATCCGTTGCAGCCCCTTTTTTAGAGATTTGGCGAAGGAGGAAAATAGAGAGGGTTGTGTTTTCTGACACTTGGTGAGTTCCCTGGAACACCGGGGACACATTCATGTATAAAAGACGTACAAAGGTGCATTTTGCATGATAGGTCCCCCTTTAAATGATTGTGGAACATAGCCTGATAATAAAGACATATTCATAATATTTAATAAAGAAGTGCGAATTAATGGAAACATTTCCTTCAACAGCTTAGTTGGAATTGGGTCTAACATGCACGTTGATGGTTTAAAAGAGAGCATCATTGAATTTAATTGTTCAAGGTTTATGGCTGAAAAGCATTCTAGTTTACTATCTAGTGTAATATTAGAACTTACATTTCCGGGAGCTGTTGATAACACTATACTGGTCAAAGGCAAGAGGTCATTAATTTTGTTTCTAAGAGTAACAATTGTATCGTTAAAAAAGCACATAAAATCATTACTCCTGAGTGCTATGGGAATAGAAGGCTCAATTGAGCTGTGGCTCTCTGTCAGCCTGGCTACAGTGCTGAAAAGAAATCTTGCATTATTATTATTCTCATCTATTAATGAAGAGTAGTAGGCTGCTCTCGCTTTACGCAGTGCTTTCTTATATTCATTGAGAGTAATATGCCAAATTAAACGAGATTCAAGTTTAGTGGAACGCCATATCCTTTCAAGTTGTCTAGACTTTTGCTTTATTTTGCGGGTTTCGGCATTATGCTATGGAGCTAATCTATGTTGTTTTATTTTCTTCTTTTTCAAAAGGAGCAACAGAGTCTAATTTTATTCGCAGCGCATCTGTAGCACTATCAACAACATGATCAATTTGGGGTGGTGTACATTTTGTATAAGTTTCCTCCCTTACATGCAGACATGCTATCGAGTTAAGTATTGGTGGAATCTCTTCCTTAAACTTGGCTATAGCACTAATGCTTTGTAGGCCAGCGGCAGACGGGCACAATGCGAGCATGATACCCCGGGAGTGAGAGCAGCGTTCTCATGCTCTATTCCCAGGCAGGACTCACACTGTGAGTGCCTGTCAAAGCTCATAATGTAGCCCGACCCGCATACGAGGCAATGCCTAACGCAACCTTGACTTTCCTGCCCAGTCTCCATCTTACCAGAAAAACAAAGCTTTTTAGGAGGAATGTTTGTTTTTCAGTAAGTAGCTCTTAAAAGAACTGGTTTTGCCTGTCAATGCTTCTGCAACGGAGTGCTGAAGAAAAGTAGGAGTGGATTGTCGGGCCTACTTCCTATTTATACGGAAGTGAGCCTGGAGGTGGGGCCCACGTCATAGGTGGGCGTGGAATAAGTCTGTCAGTGCTGCACACGTGCAGTGGGGATTACCCAATAGCGATAGCCTTAGAGGGCGAAGCCTTATACGATATAGAACAGCCGGTGTTTATCGTGAGGGTTTTCCCCGGGAAACAAATGCAAAAATACACAAACACACAATCGCGAGCTTCCCCTCCAAACGAAAATATCTTCCCTCCGTAGTATTTTGATCATTTACTCCACTAATGATCGATGGATTCCAGAGAAGAGGAAACTTTAAAGGCCTTTTTCTCAAAATGAGGACTCGGTGACAGTCGTTAAATAATGTGACATATTTCGCTTAATATTTGGAGTACAAAAACAATCCTGATATCATTAGAAAGCTAGGAATATCCAAATTCCAACAGTGTATACAACTCCAAATGTGTCTTTGGGTCAATGCGACTGATATCGATGGAGCAGGTCACATATGCCAGTACAAGCTCTAGCCAATAAAACCGCTGCTTGTGTGTCCGGGGCGGGAGATTCAGGTGATTGGTTGTTGGTCTAGTTTCAGACATGCCCGTCGGCGTAAGAAGAGGGATACCAGCCTATGGCTCCCAACTGTGTTGTCAACTAGAGATGGGTGAGTCCTGATTCATCTGGATGATTAACCCGGATCCTAGTAATGAGCTGGTCGTGACGAGTCTCACCTCGCGATCAACCCGAGTCCTTTGAGTCCTACACCTGGTGATGTACAAATTAAAACTATAAATTGCGTCACTCACTGCTCTCCTTATAACATGTACAATCACATTAGAACATACCCCAGTCCATCTGCCTAGTCTTTAGCAAGTAGGATAGCTGCCAGAAGTTATCGTTTGGCTCAGGGGAGTGGACGCACAGTAAAACTTACTGCAGACTCAGAGCCGTAACCGTAGCAGATCCAGAGATCCAGGCAGACTCATCATGCACGAGTCAATAGCAGACTCAGATTCGCAAATCCTGACTCACTGAATCAAGGGAACTTCCTTCACTTCCTGAAGACTCGTGGGGACTCAGAGCCGTAACCGTATAGCAGATCCAGAGATCCAGACTCGTCATGCACGAGCATACCCAGCTAGCGGGGAACGTTCTCACAACTTTGGCTAACGTTACCTATTGGTTCTAATAAGGTTTTAAAGAAACGTTTTAATCTGATGTTCAAAGAACCTTTTTAGGATGTTTATTTTTTCAAATAATGTTCCTATAAGGTTTAAGGTTAACTAAGACATAACGTTTTAACTGCAACATTCAGAGGATGTTTTGAGGATGTTATTGAGGCCTGAGATGACAGAAAGTTTATTTATAAAACTTTCCTTTAATGTGATATGTTAACAAAGGTGGGAAGTTTTCCTTGCAACATTCTAAGGATGTGTTTTGGACGTTGTTGGGTAACACATTAAAGATGTTCTTTATAAAACGTTCCCTCAATGTTACATGATAACAAATGAAGAGCATTCTCCAAGCAACATTTGGATAATGTTTTCAGGTTGTTATTCTTTTTTTATAAAACGTTCCTATGATGCGAAATATTAACACGTTCATGGTCAACGTCAGATTTATTTGTAGTGCGCTTTAAAAAAACAAACTTGTTGCATTTGTTTGAAAAGGATGTGTAAAAAAAATCTGATGTCACCACATGTTCCTTTTAAAAAAGAAAACAAGCACGTAATTCATGATATTGCATGTTTGCGTAGGTATGTCTGAGTTCCGAGCTAGACATTGTTGGTTCTAAAAACATTCTGAGAATGTTACCATTCATTGTTCTAGGAATGATTTCATCGAGAAGTTTTATTTTGGTTCCTAGAATGTACTTCTGAAAGGTAGGATAACGTTCTCTAAAAACATTCTTAAAATGTTTGGTGATAACATTGTTCGAACATTATACCCAAAGTGTTTTTTTTGTTTATGCACATATCTCTATTGTCATATGGATCGAATAACACTTAGAAAACCAAAGACAGACATATAGAAGAACGGACCGACTATCACTGCCTGTCCCTGAAACCCCTGTTAGTGTTTGTATGTGTTTGTTTCTACTGTGTGTCTCTCTCTCCCCCCACCTGCCTGCTGGTCTGCTCGACACGGCTGGGAGCAATCTCCAATCAACCATACCTGCAACCTGCTCATCAGCCACACTATGAAAGCCTGCAGCCTGCACTCATTCCCTGCCGGATTGCTGCCGTGAACGGTTTGTTGCGTGCCGCTCTAGCTTTTTGCCAGCATATTCTTTGACAACTTTGCCTGCTTTTGCCTCACATTCATTTTTGTGTCTCTCCCAGGAGGAATCCAAGGCCTTCCACACTCCCAAGACCAGCCAGGCCTCTCCACCCTGGAACAACTGTTTCCCACTGCTGCCATAACCAACCTCCACTCACAGCTCCCCTTTTCTAATAAACAAATGTTACTTTCACCAGCTGATTCTGAGTCATCCTTTTACATGTGGTACTAGTCAAATTCCAAAAGTTAAGTACACTATCAAAATCATCCTAATGACCACAGTGGTCAGTCCAGTTACCCAGGAATTTTGAGTTTAACAATTACAGGAATAGTATGTCTTTATGTTCGAATAATGTAAACATAGTTTAGTAAATTGTTACCACAGAACATTTGCATAATGTTTTAAACATAAAGCATGTTCCATTTCGTATATGGCTTCGCCCTCTAAGTCTATCGCTATTGGGTAATCCCCCTGCGCCCCCACGCAGCACTGACAACTTGTAGTCCACGCCCACCCGCAAGGTGGGCCCCACCCTCGGGCCTCCTTCCTGTATAAATAGGAAGGAGGCCCGGCAATCTGCTCCCTCTTTTCTTCAGCAAACCAGCACAGTTACTGAAGCACAGCAATTGAGAATCATCATGAGCAACAACTGCGTCCGCGATTGTCCCTCATGTGGCTCTGGGTTCATAATGAGTTATGACCAGCAGAGATAAAAGCAGAATGCGAATCCTGCCTGGGGTCAGAGCCCGCGTACGCGGCTCTAAACCAGCAGGTAGCATGCACACACTGCGCCCGTCTCCCCTCGGGTGACAGGAAGCGGAGAGCGTCGACGCTCTTGCAGCTGCGGCCGAGGAGGACGATTAGCCCGTCCAGGCTAGTTACGAGCCGCGGACGGGGCCTCGTGTCCCTGGGGCCGAGTGCCGGGCAGGAGTCCGAAGAAAAGCAACTCCTGCCAATAGTATGAAGCTGCAGCGTCGGAGACAGCAGTTACAGAACCGCAGTTACAGAGCCACACACACAGGTCCCGCGTCACGACCGCACACACAGGTCCCGCGACGGAGCACGTGACGGGGTCCCGCGTGACGGGGTCCCGCGTGACGGAGCACGTGACGGTCAACGCACGTTCACATGAATGTTTATACATGAATGTTTAAACATGAATGTTTATATATATATTCTGTTAATTTAGTTGAGAATTTCAAATATATAGTCTTTTATGTCTTTTATATGTATATTAAACAACACTGTTAATTTAGTTTTGGGTATGTTTATAATTCTCGTTTCATTATTATTCAAAATAAAACAACACTGTTAAACACTGTTCCTTCTACAGTATCATAATTCTCGTTTCATTATTATTCAAAAGAAAACAACACTGTTAAACACTGTTCCTTCTACAGTATCATAATTCTCGTTTCATTATTATTATTAATAAATCAAAGGTGTCTTTGAAGAGGTGCTAGATTACTGAAAAACAACTGTTAGTGTGTTCATGCACCAGCCTGCAAAAGATAAACAAGCAGTTTGACCGAGAGGCATTTCAGTTCAGAATACATTTTTATTTATTTTTATTGCGGGGTCTGCTGTTCCCTCTCGAGGGAGATAACCTGTCGTGGCACTCTGAATATTGGCTGAAGGGTTCCCTCCAGCAAGCTTCTGGCCTCCAGAGTCCAGAAGGCAAACCTTTGGCCATATTTTGAAACAATAAGAACAAGACGTCATCTAAAGTATTGCATAGGCTAAGGCAAATGCTTTTATCATCTGTTGAAGTTTAATTAATTAGCTGACTATAATTAATCATTGGGAAGTTTACTTTTTTTAAATGTAGTAGGTTACAGATGAGTAATTACCCTGTTAAATTGTAATAAGTAATGTAACTTGACTGTAACTATTTGTATTGAAATTCTAATGTTAATAATGGGTATTTTATGTTTTCTGTGAGTCACTTTGGATAAAAGCCTCTGTCAAATAACATAACCATAACATACAGTTTAATTAAACAAATAAACAAAATGGTTAACAGTTGGTTTTGCAGCGAGTCATGATAGGCTAACAGATTACATTTAGCACTTGTTGCTTGTATGGCTGTTCAATACAACAGAATAGTTAGTTGTTAACTTTAAAAAAAAACATGATTCACATTGCTCACACTCTTACTGTAATTAGTGATTCAATTACTCAACTATGACACCTAGTTGGGCTTGCCAAAATCACGCTAGTTTCATTAAACAAATGATCAAATATGCTAACGAAGCTAATGCTTTTGGTAATGCTTTTGCCGAAAGCTATAGCTAACGAATAGTTGTTTTTAGAGACTTTAATACGGTTAGAAGCTATCATAAGCAAACAGATGTGTGTTTGTATTGCCTTAACACTATCATAGTTAATGTTAGCTAATCACACTTCATTTCAAGACACCGGAATTGTTATTAATGTTAAACAAATAAAACTGTTCCACGCCATGGTGGAGTCCATGAAGACGGCCGCGGAACAGGCGGACAGCATTCGCCAGCATGTACAGCTGGCTCCAGCCTGCGGAGTGCCCACAGCGGCACCAACGCTCGCAGCAGCTGGTCCGATATTAGGAATTATGACGTCATCCCGATAAACCCGATACCAGTATTAATAGCCCCGATAATATACAATATATTTTTTGGGTGAAAAAAATACTGCGGTGTGGGTGGATTTGGATGAGGGGCGCTTGTGTTTCACTCGGCTCCTCCCGTTTTGCCAGTACTGTGGTATTAGTGGTTTAGGAAGAGGGGAGTTCTTCACAAATCCAGCGCTCCCTAATACTTCGAACCTGATCAGTCACCTGAAACATCGCCATCGCTACGATGGTGTGTTAAAAGCGTACGAAGACAATGATACAATACCAAGTGTGTGTGCGTGTGTGTGTGCGCTGTTGGAGTCTACCGGACCAGGTCCGTCCTCCGCGCAGATCGTTTGGATATGGCCAGAGCGGGGTCGCCGTCCGGATCTGCCGATGACCTTTCTTAGATCTGAGGGAAAATGAATTGTGTCCTTCGACACTATTCTCTGTTAGCTGTACAAAAACTAGACGTTGCACTCCAATGGATTGTTTCTTCAAATAAGCACTTTATTACACAGTTCAACAAAGATATATCAATCCATACTATACCACAAAGCGCTTTGGACTCCTTCTTGAGTTCTCACCGTGACAGGCTCGTCAGTGTAAGATCCCAGTTGAAGTGAGCCTCGAATCCTGAATATATCTTGTTCTTTATAGTATTTGCTATGAAGCCCCCACCTTTGGTGCTCTCTGTGCTGCAATCTGCCTTTTCTGCCCAGCAACACACAGTTTTGTCCAAGGTCACGGCCAGGGCCCTACTCCCTTTTCCTAATTTCGGTGTGTCTTTGTTACCTGTGTTAACTGGTTTTCTCACAAGACGGTTGCGCCTTTTGAAGGTCAGGGCCCCACATACCGTACCATGGTGTTCTAGTCCTTGAAGATAACAGGATGTAGCCGGCCAGCAGTAAACTTTAACACGTTATTTTTCCACTCAGACAGCTCAATGTTTTTAGCGTTTCCATGATAGGATTTACTTTTGCCTTATCTTTATCCTTCAGCGCGCGCGTTGGAGCTATGTGCAACTCAAGGCATATGCTCGAACCGGAGCTGCCTGGACGCTGCAATCATGTTGCGCACTATCCGTGCTGAGTGTGCTGACTTTTCGTACAATGTCCCACTGTCTGGCTTCCTGCATAAAGTCAAGTGCTCGGCGCAGTTGTGGCGAAATGTCGCTCCTCTGTTTTCATTTAAACGGCTCCTTATATCCGTTAGCGCAGCTAGCTATCACCAGATACTAACAACAACAATGCACGTAAGGTCTCTCTCTCTCGCTCGGGCCACACATACACACACCCTCCCGGTCCTCCAGATGGCCAGTCGGTGCCTGCCGGTGAGCGTGGAAGTGTGGTCTGCCACAAGCGGGCGGCAGGAGCGGGGCTGTCAGCATCAGCTTGTAGATGGTATTTTAAACTCGATGCGCTCTGAAACTACGGGGCGGCCGAGGAAAAAAAATACACATGCGTTAATCGCGTTAAAATAATTAGTGGCGTTAATCTTTTTTTGCGTTATTAACGCGTTAACTTGACAGCCCTAGCCATTACGCATGGCACAACAGGCAGGGGGTGTTATTGAGCAGACCCAGTGGGGCGCAGACTACATCATGCTTCACCCTTAACCCAATAGTGATAGCCTTAGAGGGCGAAGCCATATACGAAATAGAACTGAGGTTACCTACTGTAACCCCAGCTTCTACGAGTAAATGGCGCAGCCCTCTAGCGCTGGGCCCCACTGGTTCTACGAATAGCTGAAAAGTTATTTTGTATGGGAGCAGACCCGGGGGTCTTAATTGATTCAAGACTCAATTCTAAGGCTCAGGTGAAAAAGGTTTGCAACAGGGTCAAATTCAGTATGTTCAATTTGAGGTTTACCAGGAACTGCATGTCAACAGAGGCGGCTCTGATGTATATGCAGTCTATGGTTCTATCTCATATCACCTACTGCTTAACAACATTTATAGATTTGTATGCAAGTAATATCCCAAAACTCAATAGGCCTACCTTAGATTATTATTGAAAGTTTTGCTGAATAGTTTCATGTTCACTTACCTTAAGCAACGTAACACGTGCAGACCGGGAGCAACAGATGTAGGTTAGCCGGCTAGCTGGAGTACATAGGTTAGTCTTATATTTACTTACTGTTAACTAACTAATGCTAACATTACTGTCGGCTAGAAGTACACAGCTTAATCAACCATATTTAACAGGCCATTATCCTCTCAGCCTGAAATATCAATCACTTCAATAAATGGTCAAACAAAAAAGGAAAGGTTCTGGCTCAAATTGGGTGTAGTTAGCTTGTTAGCTTATTGCAGCTTAACAACACTGACCTTTACAACAGGAAGTACATCTGCCTCCCAGCAAAACCAGGAAGTAATTATCCAAAACAAGTGCTCATAATTTGACCGTTTGTGACCTCAACAAACATGCTTTTTAAAACTGTTTTTCTCCTTTTTCATATTCAGAATTTTTTATTTATTGCAAAGTGTAATGAGGAAGATATTGTAAACGTTTTGAGAAGAACTCTACACTGTATTGATACTGAGTATTAGAAGACAACACGTGGGAGATGATTTTGAACAGGGAATCTTTATTGTGAGCTTGATCATCAAACAAGGACATTATCAGAACTGGTAATGCGCCAATCCAAGGACAATATTTTGTCATAATTGAGAGTTTATATGGATGTTTGCAATCTATTCTAACAGAATATGAAGCAACTCAGAGATACAGTGTTACAGCTAACAGTCGAATGATTCCACCTACTGTTAACACTAATTAGCCTGGTCGTCCAGCTTATAGCATTGCAAATGCTCAAATTGCACATTGCTTGTCAATGGGAATAAATTGGAGAGCAATTGCTAATTGCTTTGGGGTCAGCTGCCGCACCCTGTACAGACACAGGCACAACCTTGAGGTCCAGGGTTTACAATACAGTGTTTTGACAAATCAAGAGTTGAACCAGATAATTTCTGATTTACTACAGAGGACACCAAATGCTGGAGAGGCTTATATAACTGGAAGTCTCAGATCAAGGGGGTTAAGGATCCAAAGATGGCGTATAAGACAGACTTCATGAAGTTGACCCTGTAGGAAGATCAATTCGCAGGAGGCTATCCGCCGACGCATTTATGATGTTCAGACGTCTAATGAACTGTGGTAAGAACATTACAACTTAATTTGATTAACTATAAATAGTATTTAAGAAATATTTACAGTATGTGTTAAGTGTTTTCTACCTCAATTATTTTAATATATTTATTAATGTGTGCTTAAGTGATTATTAGTATACAATTAAACATGTGTAGGGTTAATCTTGTGCATATTCACACAAGCGTCTCATTTTGCTGTTCTATGTCAAAAACATTTCATTTGTTTTAATATCCTACTAAATGTTCTGCAATTAAACTTATGTTTTCCTTTTTATTCTATTTTACAGGCACTTTGACGGCAACCACAAGTTGGCACGATGGAGGATGGTTTTTCATGGCTGTGTAGATGGATTTAGTCGATCTATCATTTATCTTACCTGTCTGGATAATAACAGAGCATCAAGTGTATTGACATTGTGAGTGGAGTAGAGCATGTTGGATTACCATCTAGAGTAAGATGTGATCATGGCATGGAGAATATATTGGTTGCCCATTATATGCTTGAAAGAAGGGGACTTAATAGACATAGTGTCATTGCAGGGTCCTCGGTTCACAATCAATGCATTGAAAGGTTATGGGCTGAAGTTAATAGAGTAGTAAGTAGACATTTTATCAGTCTTTTCAATTACATGGAGTCCATCTATAGATGTGTATCATTTGTTTTGTCTAGAATTAGAACAGCAACAATGGAGTTCATCAATCAGTGGAACCACCATGGACTCTCCACACAGGGGGGTCGTACTCCACTACAGCTCTGGCATGCAGGAATAATTAACTATATGGGACATGGAAATACAGCTGTGGATCCAATTTTTGACAACAATGACTATTATGGGATACATGAAGAAGGACCTTTACCTGAAATACAGACAAATAATAATGTTATAATCCCTGCTATAGCTACTGTTAATGACACAATAGCTCAAGCAATACAGCAACAGTTTGATCCACTACATGATGATGGAAACTTAGGCATCCATTTATTTTCTTCTCTTTTGCTTTTTGTCCAGCAACACAGTACATAAGAGCAATTTTACAGAAGTCTGAACAAACAAGTGTATCAGTAGGCAGGAACACCAGAGACCTACACAATTGCACATGGACAGTGCAAAGTGTTTTTCGTAGTAGGGCCTATTAAGTTATCAACATGACTTATAAGGCCTTGAATAGTTCACACAGAAGATGTGGGACATATAACATTTCAAATAGATGTAATTAAAATGTGCTCTCTAAGAGGTTTAGGGCCAAATGGGAACTATTTGAATTTCTGACCAAGAGTTTAAAGTCAGAATTCTAAGGCGTCTAGGGGGCGCTAGGTGGAACAGTTGATTTTCACGTTCAACCCAACAGAGAGACCAACCATGAGGAAAATCCATGGGACAAAAGAAACGATAAAGAAAGGGTTATTTTTGTTTTTACATTGGCGATTAGTATTTTACATTTAATTAAAAGTGTCTTAATAATAGTTCACTTTTCTCCTGTGGATTGTCATCTTGTTTGATCTCTCTCCATCGGGTCGAAAATCAACTGTTCCACTTAGTGCCCCATAGAGGCTTGGAGTACTTCTGTTGTGGTTTTCTTTAGCATTTGTTTTCTGACATCTTATAACAAAAAAAACAAAAAATGACAACATTAAAATACAATGTTGGTTGTTTTCCAATGAGATTATGTCACATTAACAGTGATACAACAACTTCCTTGGTTAATAACAAAGACGATGAAAACACAGTATTTTTTGTGTAACAACAATATTTTGTCTTGGACAATTTAAGCTCTGCCAAAGCCATGTGTATTGGCAAAGGCAAAGTCCAGTTTTGCCTTGAACACAGAGTATGAGCTGTGCAACGGCAGCTTGAGACAGTTTATGCATGTATTTGCAAGAGGGAGGTTTGACACAGCAGAGTCTCCATACTCCTCCTCGTGCAGGAAATCAAGAGATGGCATAGGTTGGAAGCCAATAGGTGGGATCACGCTCCCGTGGCAAAGGCAAGGATTTGCTCAAGTTTGGAAGGACCCTCTTGATCTTAAAAACATTAAAGCAAGATGTGTTTTTATGGCTGAAATGATTGTTGAAAAGTACAAGTTCTAGAGGAGACAACATGGATCTATGTCAATAAACATTTCAACTTGTCATGTACTTTTTACAAACCAGAGCTCTTACCTTCCGCATCAATTAGGTAGTCTCTCCAGTAGGGAACCACCATCTCCTCTGCTCTCCTCTTGTTGCTGCCTTGCGCAGATAGATGGTGAACAAATCCTCCATTATCTCAGCAGTCAGTGCAGATTGTTGATGGCAGAATAGAGGGCGGAAGCTGTTTGGGCTCTTCTGGAGCTTTCCAAAAACTCCAAGGGTTTTAAGCCCCTCTTGGAACCTTTTTAATCGAAGAAAGACATATTTATTTCAGTGATGAGCACTCTCAATTCATAAAATGAAGGCTCTGACAGAAAACCAACATTCTGGGTACTCAGAAATCAGAGGATTCTGCTAATTTAAAAAGTTTGACTGAATGTTTCCACGCTGCACTTTAGACCAGGCAAGCAAAAAAAAATACTAGGTAATTTCTAAATACTTTTTCCTTTTAACCATTGTCAAATTATACCCCAGTATACGGTATTACAATGCTTATTTTTACTAGCTCAACTTGTCGCTTGTTGTTTTAGTTTCACACTTAACACAACATTTTAGAAGATTACATTCAATCAGGGGTCGGCAACCTGCGGCTCTTTCAGCCCTCTGCTCTGGCTCCCTTGAGCTTAGAAGAAGGAAATAAAATAAAAGTATTTGTAGGACTATTTATATTTTGTTGCACGGTTGAAAATGTTTCGTATCTTGTATTTTGAGGTGATACTTTGAAACATAAATAAAAAAATAAACGGTTTTAGTTAGGTCAACTAAAATATGCGTCACATCCTGCTACATCCTGTTCTTTACCAGTTACTCGGCTCTGTCCATACGATGGAATTGTTCTTCCTCTCCAACACTCACCAGGGCACCTTTCCAGACCATGTCAGGGATATCTGTTTCCTCCAGCATTTGGTACTTCAGGAACTCATCCGAAATCCTGTCCTGTTCCCTTGGGTCCTCAAAAGGAAGAAGGTGTTTGTATCTGGGCAAAGACCATTGCAACAACATTATTTATAATGGAAAATAAATATTCAGACATTTATTTTGCCATTAGATTATTGAATTCTGTAAATAAATATACATAAAACAATAACCAATTCTCTATCCAGATAGAAATAAATAATCCTTTACAATAACAGAATCTCCCAATGTAATATCTAAGCAAGCTGTATTTGTTCACCCATCTCAACTGCTTGTAAAGCCCGCCAAAATCACCATTTATCTTTAATTAACTTCTCACGTTGTTTTAATGGTAAAGTGAAAATAAGGGTTCAGTAATTGTACCTTTGGACAAAGTAGAGCACATCATCCACATGGGAGTTTTGTCTCTGCCTGAAGTCCACAAACTCAGCATGTGGCAGCAGGGGGTCATTGAGAGGTAGCTTCTTCAGTGCATATTCAGTAGACCGAAGCATGAAGCCTCTTGCTGCCTTGTTCAGTTTGGTGACATCAGCTGAGGGAATCTCACCAGCTTCATGCAGCCTTATCAGTGTGGACTTTGTAGTCAGTCCAATGCCAAGCTGGGTGTCTGAAAGGAAAAAAAGACTACCATGCATTATTTTGCCCATACTATATACCTGTAGATTATTTCAGTTGTCATAAAAGGGTCAAATAATATAGGCTATAACAGTCAATTGTATTCACCTGGCAGTTTTCTTGATCCTGAAGATCAACACTCTCCAAGCTTGTTGTTCTGAAAGCTGCAGGCTTCAAGAATTTGGACATTAGCTTTCGGATGAATGCCCTCACCTGAAATACAGAAAATATACAACCCACCCATCCATGAACATTAAGATAAGAATCAATTATACAATTTGACATTACCATTACACTAACTTAAACAGTAAAATGATGTACCTGCCCATGGCGAAGATAGATGCATGGGTGCTGCCTCTGGAACAACAGATTAAACTGGCAGAATGTAGGCAGAAGAGGAGATGGTCCTCTGTCAATGGATCCTCAAATAAGGCACAGAGCCGCAGACACCTGGCTTGCTTTTCGTCTAAAAGACAAAAACGTTCAAAAATAATAAATAGAAAATTGTAGTTTTGCATTTTTCATCAATGAATATGGGACCAGTGGATCTGAAGTAGCTTGTCAGGGCCTTGTAGACACGGAGTATGCGGTTGACAGCCAGATCCAAACTGAGCCACCTAATGCTAAAATGCTGAAGTACCTCCATGTACGTGGTGTCACAAAACACACCGAATTCTGAATAGAACAAAATATGTATTTTAGATTGGCCCTTCAAACTATTTCTGAATCAATGCTTTTGAGTAGAATAAATGTGTTATGTGAGGATAACTTGCCATGAAGCATGTTCTTTCTCTTGGCGCTGGATTTAAACCAGTAGGCAAGATCGACGCAGAAATCTTCGACTTCAAAGCCCGACATCTGGAGGGTTAGCAAAATAAATGTGTTAGTGTTAATACTTTTACAATATGTACAAAGTGGCCATCCCAGTAAAAATGAAAAAAATACAGTTGTGACTGTCAAGTCATTACCTCGGAGTACACTAAGCCACCGGCGTGTGCATTATTGTGCACAATGTGGCAGGGACAGCCAAGAACGTAGATAGATGGATTTTGGTCCAGGACCCTGCTCTTAATCGAATTCCTGGCTCTCAGATTGACACTAGCATTGTCAACTGCAAGGGCCACAGAGTTGGCCCACGGGATACTGTGGCCTTCCAGCACCTCATTCATTGTGTTGAATATGGCCTCAGCAGTGTCACAGCTGGTTCCTGATGTCAGACCCATGTCAAGAAATCGTTGAATCACACCTTGTGAACTCCACATTTTGACAGTCAGTGGATTCAACTTCTCTCTGCCTGTGACGACACAAATGTATTCAACACTTACTTACTTAATTCTGTATGACCCATGGTCAACATGAACACACTTAGCAGTGTCATTGGACCCATCAGTGGCCAAAGAGAAGGGATGATAACACAGATTTTTCACAAGCTCATCCATAAAATAGGGGGCTACACAATTGTTTATGATGGCTGTTGTTTTTGTCCTGGCTGAGGAATACTTTTGGGCTATCTTGGAATCAGGGAAACACTCCTTGAACAGCGGACTCAGGTGATCCGAAAAAGCCAATGGGATGTTGTGCTGCACCATTGTCATGGCCACCTTCACTTCGGCTCTTCTGGTCTGTGGTTGTGTAATGACATATAAAATAGTAAACACAATCATATATCTACATAGGTGAGTATGCTGCTATCAGTTTAATGATTTACAGGTTAGGCAAAGTTTATGTAACCCCAATCACTGCGGCTTAAACCCCACTAAATAACCATAACATCACTGTACTTAACCAACTTGTATACTAATCACCTGTGTTTCCAGCTGACCCATCTCCGTGCTTTGCGTTCCTTGTATGAACATATTCATTTTTGAAGAGCTCTCAACCATCTTTTGTTTTTTCAAGTGTGATTCCCTATTGATATGGCGAATCACATCAGTTCTGCCCTGGTGTCTGCATTCTAATTCATGCCTGCATATGGTGTAGTCCCAGGCGTGATGAATGGCCATTCCTTGGTCCACTGGGAATTCAACTTGGAGCCATATGAGGCTGCCCCTGCGTTCTTCCTTTTTTTTTATGCACACAGCGCCTCACACTCTCTCTCTATGGTCTATGACAGGGGTCTGCAACCTTTTTGACCAAAAGAGCCATTTCGCTCCTTTTTCCCAAAAAACGTTTTGTCTGGAGCCGCAAAACATATTTCATAGTTTTTTATTGTTATATCAGACAAAAACTACAGTTTTTTTGCATTTATTAGGCTATTTATTACATGATATAAAACTGTTAACCTCTAATAAGAAACAAAGAACTTTTATAAGGAGAATTAAAAAATAATACACAGGCCTATTTTAAAATAAATTAAACACAGCACTTGGGGAGTCCTCTGCACATTTGAAGGGGAAAAAAATATTATTAAATGGGCCCACTTTGAAATAAATAAAACATATCTGCACCCTAAAAAGAGTTAAAGGTAAGAATGGAGAAACCAGCTCGAGTGCGCTAGAATTTGAAGGTACACAACCGGAAAAAATATGCCTCTTCCTTCAGACTTTCTTACAGAGTCCCTCCTCCAACACACACGAACGCACACATGACCAATGAGGGCACGAGATAGGTGTGTGCCCAGATGGAAGGCTGACAGGCAGGGAGGCCATCCAGTTACTTTAGCCGGCTCAGATGATTGGTCGTGCTTTTTACAGCGCTACGGCTTCCAGAGATTAATTTTTGTATGTATTTATTGTCAAAGCATTTAATATATTCATTGCTATCGGGACGTTAAGAGCATTCCATGGAATATAACAAAAAGTGTTTTCTTAAATAAATTACATACCCAGCTGTCTTCCTCTCCCTCGTAAAGGCTGCACCACCGTTGACAACTTCTCTCTACATATCAAACATACCGGTAAACCAGCATCGTTTGCTGTGAAAGCAGACAACTCTGTCCACGCAGAATTAAATCCTGTGTTCCTCCGGTACTTTTCTTTGATTTATCCATAGTTCGCTCATCGAGCCGGGGGTCAGGTTATTCGCCTCCAAGAAAAGGCGCTCGCGCGGGACCGGAGCAGGATGTGACGCATATTTTAGTTGACCTAATTAAAACCGTTTTGTTTTTTATTTATGTGTCACAGTATCACCTCAAAATACAAGATACGAAACATTTTCAACCATGCAACAAAATATAAATAGTCCTACAAATACTTTTATTTTATTTCCTTCTTATTTTTGTCTAAGCTCAAGGGAGCCAGAGCAGAGGGCTTAAAGGGCCGCATGCGGCCCGTGGGTTGCCGACCCCTGGTCTATGAGGAAGATATTTAGATATTGAATTAGCTTATTGAACACAAGTGTAGACACTGACTTAACATGTTACAAATCATAACAAATAACAAGCATAATGGAATCAAAATATGTAAACAACAATCTACAATTGTGTAATTATTTGCTAGCAAATGTTACAATAAATAAAATAAAAACAGCTCGCTAGCAGCCTTGGCTACCTGTGAAACCTTTGGGGTATGATATTGTGAACTAGCCAAGTTACCTGGGTTGGGTTTCAACAACACTCTCGTTTGCCCTGGGGCGAACTGAGTGCATGAGGGATGTACAGACAGTGCATGGATATCGCTGTTTCGCTTGGCGGATGCCAGGGCCAGTAACAGCACTGTCTTGAGTGACAGATGTTTCATGTCAGCTCCTTCCAGGGGTTCAAATGGGGTCATTTTGAGCCCATTTAAAACCACTGCCAGGTCCCATAAGGGCACCAGCGACCTGGAGACAGGGAGGAGCCTGCGAGTTCCCTTCATAAAACGGCAAACCAAAGGATGTTGGCTAGCCGTCTTACCCTCAAAGCCCACATGGCATGCAGCAATAGCAGCCAGGTACACCTTGATCGTAGAGAAAGCTCTGTGTTTTTCGATCAAGTCCTGTAGAAATGATAAAATCACCCCAACAGGACATTGAAAAGAGATGTGTCCTTCTTGAAGGCACCACTCCTCAAACACCCTCCACTTACAGTCGTAAAGAGACCTGGTGGAGGAAGCTCTCGCACTCTGAATAGTGTTTATCACCTTCTGAGGGAGTCCCACTGTATTCAGATTGTACCACTCACGGGTCAGGCCCATAGTGCCCCGCGCTCTGGGCGTGGGTAAAGGATCGCCCCCCCCGCCTGAGACAATCTGTCCCTGCGTGGTGGGGGCTGCCATGGCTGCCCGCACAACAGCTGATATATCTCCGCCAGCCCGTACGTTGCGGGCTAGGGCGGAAACATCAGAGTAAGTGTGTGGCGTTGCTCCTTCACTCTGGCCAGAGTTGGGGGTAACAGAGCCAGGGGTGGGAACACGCACAGAGGACCCGGAGGTCGATCGTGTACGAGTGTTACCCCGTCTAACAGTGCGTTTAAATCGTGCATTAAAGAGAACAGCTGTCATTGAGCATTTTCTCTTTTTGCGAACAGACTTAACGCGACTCCGCCGTAACGCACCCACAGCGGACTCCCGATCCTTGGATGAGGAGTCCAGTCTGCATAGAGTGGTGCACCTCTGGACAGTAGTTCTGTCCCGAGGTGCATAACTCCCGGTACCTGTGTCGCTCTCAGAGAGAGGAGACGTCTGCCGCTCCAAGGGATCAGTTTGTGTGCCAGTGTGTGTGACTGGAGACAACGCAACCTCCCTTGGCGGTTCATACACGATATCGTGTTGTCTGTCCTCACGAGGACATGGTGTCCTCTGAGAGAAGGCAGGAAGCGTTTTAGGGTGGGGACCACCGCTAAAAGCTCCGGGTAGTTTACGTGTGCCCGCTGGAGGTCTCTGCTCTAGGGACCTCTCACCGGACCTTCGTAAATACCGTATCAGCCTGTCTGAGCTGCGTCCGTGGTGACCACCTTCCGTGAAAAGACAGCACCCGTAGGCGCATCCCGCACTAGAAAAGTCGGGTGTAGTGCCACCACGCATTACATAATAACCAATACTCGCCGCACGGCGTGGCGCGCAGGGTTTCGTTTTATTATGAGGCCCATGTTGAGTGGGTGCTTTACGAGGACATTTTTCCCCGTAATCTGACTCCGCTCGGTGGGCATTATAGATAAAACCCTTCTTTCTAGGAGAGAGAGAACCTCTCTCTCCAGAATATGGGTTGACTCTCTCTGGGTTTGTGAAAACAGATAAAAGTATAACTGTTTTGAGAAGCCCAGGCAGATGTCCGGCCGGCACTGCACATGCGCGTGACGGTGGTGCCCTTACAGCTCCAGCCGGCACTGCGCATGCGTGTGACGGTGGTGCCCTTACAGCTCTAGCCGGTACTGCGCATGCGCGTGACGGTGGAGCCTTCACGACCCCAGCCGGCACTGCGCATGTGCGTGGTGCCCTTAAAGCCCCAGCCGGCACTGCACATGCGCGTGGCGGTGGTGTCTTCACGACCCCAGCCGGCACTGCGCATGCGTGTGACGGTGGTGCCTTCACAGACCCGTCAATAATCCGCCTTTTGAGAGATGCCGTAGCTGCTCTCAAAAGGGGAAGAATTGGCGGGCTGTTTATTGGTTTTATTGATTTTCTATTCATTTTTTTGAGCTGCGCCCTCGGCCTGGATGCGTCAGCGGCAAATGTTTAATGACAGAGTGATCAACCAGTGTGTGACATGTGTTTGTGCAGACTTGAGGATGGTGTTTAGGCATCTCTCGAGGCGGCGGGAACATATTCACGGAGAGGAGAAGGGGGGGCTGTCAGGCCGCTCGCTTTTTCTTCCTCGACTGCTGGTCGAAAGTCTGGGTTGGCTGCGCCTGGGCTGCAGCCGGAACCGGAGACTTTCTAGGCCAACTCGCCTTCGTCTCCTGCCTGGGCTGGGGACTCGGGGCGGGCTGCGACCTCTGCTGTTTCGGTATTTTAAACCGAGCAGGGTTCGGGGCAGCTTGGGCGAAGGGTTGCCGCTGTGAAGGCAGCGGCTGGACCCTTCGAGGGAGGCAGAGGTGGAGGGCCTCGTCTTCCTTCTTTTTTGACTCGCATCTCCTCTGCATGGAGGCGAGAGCGGAGCCGAAAATCCCCTCGGGAACAATGGGCATGTCAAGCACATCCTCCTTTTCCCGGTCTGGGAGGTTGGTGAGGTTGAGCCATCTAGCTCTTTCCTGCACCACCATAATCCCCATTTCCTTGCCCGTGGCCTGGACGGCACAGCGTTGGACACGGAGACAAATGTCTGTGACCGCAGCCATCTCGTCCAGAGTGGCCGGTCCAGGATTGCTCGACAGATCCTCACAGAGCTCCGCTTGGTATGCAGTTAGCAGTGAGGAAACGTTCAGAGCCCTGGCGGACAGGAATCGGTCCGCCTTTGCTGGCAGTGTGGGGTTCCTGCTTGGTGACGGGCCCATCCTCGGTAGGAGGTGGGTTGCCACCAGCGGTTCCATAGGCGGTATGCGGAGCAGGCCGAGCCTCTCCATACCGTCACAGTCTAGGGAGGAGGCACCCTGGATTGGGGCCTTGTTGCTAAAGGGCCGGTCTCTCCACGAGACCGACACCTCATCCAACATCTCCGGGAAGACCGGAAGGAGTTGCCTCTTCGTCCTCGTTGTTTGGGGAAAATGTTTCCCCTCGTAACGGGACCTGGGGGTCTCCTTGGCCATTTCGGGCCACGGGATGTCTAGCCTGGACGCAGCGCGCAGACACACAGCCTGCAGGTCCATGCTTAGACAGGGCGAAGCTGGTGTGCTATCGCCCGGGAGAGCAGCCATCGCTCCCGGCTTTGCAGCCTGAGCTGATGACATGAAGATGTCGTCTTCTTGCTCATCCGAATCAGAGGCATCCTCTTCGTCCTCCATGTAATCCAATTCTAGGACATCCTCCGCGGGTGAAACCATGGTGAGGTCTAGCCGGGAGCCCCAGCTTGGTAGAGCGTGGGGCCCCGTTCCCGCGTCTCTTGCCGCCACCGGGTCCCGGCCTGATATGGCGCGGGAATCCGGTTCCGCAGCTGCCGCTGTTGATGAGCCCCAGACCGTACTGGTGAGGGGCTCAGTCTCTGCGGCGGACTCCCCGCGTCTTGATTTCCAGCCGGCAAATCAATGGACATGAGGGGATCCTGTCCGGACAAGCTAGCTTGTTGTGCTAACCGTCGGCGGAGGCTCTTCATGGTGAAGCGGGCACAATGCCCGCACGAGCCGGTGTTGTCAATAGCCTCCTGGGCGTGTTCCAGCCCGAAGGCAGGACGAGCAGACCTGGTGTGAGTCTGTGCCAGATACCTTCAACCCGCAGAGTCGAGCCTCCGAGTCCCTGACTCCTCTGGTGTGAGGGAGAGAGGCGTCCATCTCGTTCGCCGCGTGGTGTGGAGAGGACCCGCTCGTAACAGGTACGTCGTGAAAAAAGTGATACCAACCTGTCTTTAATCCGGAGAAAAAAGGTGTGGGTCTTTTTTATATTACCTGGTGTGGTAATATTTTTTTAATCCTTTTCTCCACCGTGAGAAGAGAAAATAAAAAGCGTCCTCGCTACCGTGGTGTCGGCAGTGAGGGAAAAAACAAGCTAGCAACGGGTGTGTTGCTAACTTTAAAATCAAAACCTTACCTTAATTCCAAAGGAAGAACGGCGGGGTTGATTATTTATAATACTAACTGGTGTGTTAGTACTATAGTCTTCTTGCAAAGCAGAAAGAGTAGCCGGCTAACGCCCGTCGACCGAAGTTAGCTTTGGTTCAGTCTGTGGACTGTTTAGCTAGCCCGGCTACCATTAGAGATGTGCTCTGAAGCGAGAAGAGGTGTTTGAATGACGCATGCGTCGTGGCGCAGGCTACGTATAGGGGGTGATTTCCCCTGACGTTGACGTCAAGATCACCAGCCAATCAGGATTGGCGTAATGAGATTGATGCTTCTGTTTGCTCCGTGATGAGGCGCATCCCATAGTGAGACATCGAACGGAGTGTTATGAATGAGAACTTTCCTTACCAGCAGGCGGCGGTAGTGTGTATTTGTCATTCAAAACAGGCAACAACCGGAAGACAGAGAAGAAGAACAGACTACGTGATATAAACAAACAACAAATAGCGTGTGCGGTAGCTTCACCTTAGCATGTGTTCTTTGCAGGTGCTTGTTGAGGTTTGACGTTGTGTTTACAGCAGTGGATAACAGCTTCTGGCCTGGACACAGTTTGCACCTCACCGTCACATTCCTGTCTATTCTTCGGACGAACTCAAAGAAATGGGCATACCTCCACCCCTCGAAAGTTATCGCTGACTCAGCCATGTTTATGCAGCACTGCACGTGGAGATGTGGACGCGCAAATCGCGCAGATTACGTACATATAAACCTACAAAGTACTGATATATTAAATTCAAAAATAATTATTTTTGTGTAGTTGTATATTGCAATAATAACGTATGGTTGTCACAAAATCCCACGACCCGGACTTGCCTCACTGAGCTCTCTTGATTCCATCGTGTCACCGGGTACAGGAGGGGTAATATGGTATATTATACATCCATGAGTATTATGAGCGTTGTGGTTCAACGGTTCAACGGATCTGAATCGCTTCCTGACGCAGTCACGTGGTATCAACAGGCAGCGAGGCTTCGGCCCCGTCTCAGGTCGGTTAAATTAAATCCTTGCGTCCCTCACTTGCGTCGTTTCCCTATGTCTAGTCTCTCCCACCAGGGAAGCATGGAGGGACGCAAGGAAACCACGAGAAGCAGGGAAATGAGTTTTAAAGCAATGGGACGTCCTTTCCTCCGGGGCGTCACGTGAAGCGACGTCCGTTTGTGATGACGCTGCACAGCTGTTCGTCTGACAGCAGCTCTGTCCCTGTTATTTTCACACACACCCCCGCCTCTGTTAGTACACATTTACTGACACAAATATTTGTATCATCTGTTGTAGACCGCAATAAATAAAATCAAATAAGAACTCATTCGCCATTCTTAAAATGTATAAACGAACAATAGTTAGATTAATATTGATTAGAGTGCACAATAGAAATAAAATAATTGAGAGAAGAAAAAGAGATGTTATCTATCAAAACCCAGTTAGATTAACATTCATTGGATTGCACACTTTGGTTGTTTGTTTGGATATGTAGCACATTAACATTTTAAATAGCACTTAATGACTGACTGTGTCGTATTTTTGTTGGATGAATGCAAGCTGATATTGTCACTTTTTAAAAAACCTAAATAAAAGGTGTTTCCCTCTTGTTTTCTCTTTTTTAGGATAATACTACAGAAAATGGGCTCCGCGGAAGGTGACTCCCTTGCAAACAAAAAAAGAGAAATACAAGTATTTTTATTTAACTGTCCAGCACAGAACTGCCAACCATAAGAACAACCGGTGATGTATGAAGAAACCTAAAATAAAGCTCAGGCGCCTCATCCACCGACGTCCATCAGAACAGTGCTGCAGCTCATAGACAGCATCATTCCACAGGGCATACAAATGCACATCTCTTCAGATCGTCGCCATTGCTGTGCATAATATTACATACTGTGGACATAATACAAATAACTTAAGTAACACACTTTTGCTGAAATTTGTTTTGCTGCTTTTAACTGACAAGATTGTTTTCCTATAGGCCTACCTTAGAATCTAAAGTATCTACTGCAGTATTGTTGCCGTTTTCTTCCTACTGGATGAGGTTAAGGGACAGATCACACCCGCTGTCCTAACTGCCTTGATGCCCGAGGACACACGAGAGGCCTGTACTACGAAGCAGGATTTTCACTTAGCCGGCTAACTTTAGGGAAAACTCTGGGTTTCCGGTCCTACGAAGCTGGTTCTCTTTTTAGTAGGCTAGATCTCCATGGTAACTTATGCTGTGCGGCTAACCTGGGGGGTATACTACGAAGCAGGATTTTCGTTTAGCAAGATAACTTCTGGGATTTCCGGTACTACGAAGCTGGTTCACTTTTTAGCGGGCTAGATCTCCATGGTGACTTATCCTGGAACCTGTGCTCCGAAGCCGGATAGGTTCCAGGATAAGAGATCAACTCAGCGAAAGCACCACGCCTGCTACCAATCAGAGCTCAGTGTGCGGAGGAAATACAGTTTAAACTGCCGTTGCAGGAAAGACGGCCGGCCAAAATCACCGACTGTGTGAACGTGAAAATGAATAAAACATCACCTCCCATCTTCAGAGCAGTCTGACTATTATACAATTATGTTAAGAAAGCTTAATTAAATATCTGCCACAACATAAGTAACCGGATCAAAGTAACATTACGTTGCCTACAGTCCGCGGCACTGTGAGTGCAGACGTCGATGTGTCCCATTATCATTCATATCACATATCATATATTTCCTTATCTGAGTCAGCTGAGCTGTATCTGGCCGTGCAACACTCACAGTGTCACATACTGTATGCAGAAGTAGTATTTTATAAGTCCGGACCTGAACCCATGGCTTGTGTCAAGTTGTGTGAGTAACTAAAGTGAACTTATTGTGAGCTAATTATCAATTGAAAATAAACTCATAATCAACTCAAATTCAAACTCGTCAGCTTTATTGTGCTCCCTTCCAACTTGTGTCTACATTTCTCTATAAACTACAAATGTAAAAAAAACACTTTTTGCCACTTAGTCTACAAATGACTTATGACAGCAACTACAGTGAACTACTACAAAGTTCAAACATTTATTTCATTTACCAAACTAAAGTAACCAAACAGTCCCTGAGCTGACTGAGCCTATCCCTAAAACTTTGCTGAATGGTAGAGTAGACTATACGCATTACACTGTTACACACCTACTATACAGTATACACTGTAGTGACTGTACAGTCAGAGTGTACTGTACTGTCTGTACACCATGTCTTTTCTACAACTCTACATGTGTACATTATACAGTACATACATACATACCATTTTGATACAAATGTCATACATAGTTAACTTAAGCATCTATCATCTATGTCACTCGGACAGTGAGGAGACTGTCAAGACTCATGGATGTTTAAAGTTTAACTTCTTCATATGTCTAATATTAAAGTTCACTTTTCATTCAGGAAGTATGACGCTGTGCTGTCAGTACGCTTATCCATGTTTGTGATTGGTCGAATGCTCCAAATACCACCCCTTTCATGTGAACGCGCACCTAACTGGACACGGCGATCCACTTGATAACCCGCGTCGTAGTACAGTTTAGCGAGAGCGCGTATGTTTTGGATTAGGCCAACCGGCTAACTCAAACATTTACCACTTAACCAATAAAAAAACACTCGTGGACCACCTAACTCCACAAATAACCAAAAACACATAGTTTTTTACAAATCGCCTGAAAATGGTACAAACAAGTGGCCACATGTGTGATGAAGGTGTTTATCTGGGCTATATCATGCAATCAAAAGTGAAACTTAAGCTCGCTCCATTGCGGAGATATTCCTGCGAGAGTGCGGAAAACTTACATTTATTTATTTATTTCAAATGTGAAATTTTACCAATTCTCACGGACCACACTTTGAGAAGCACTGACATAGAGGAAAACATGAGACTGTGGAGATTTGATAGATACACTCTTACCTTTACAATTAAAATACATTAATGGTTGAATTCATTCTTCATTTGATTTACCAAGGTCATTACCATTATTTACAAAATGAAATACGGAAATCATTTGTGGAATGATGGGATGGCTGCGGGTCCTTCCTTAAACATTACATTGCATTTAGCTGACGCTTTTATCCAAAGCGACTTACAATAAGTACATTCGACCAGGAAGACACAACCTTGAAGAAAACAGAATCATTTAAGTACATCAGGTTTCATAGAGCCAAGCATTTCAAGTGCTACTCAACTGGCTATAGATAAGCCAGTCCTTTATTAGTATATTTCAAACCGGAGAGACGTGATGTAAGAATTACATATTTATTGTTTACACGTCATATGAATGAAATGATTGCCATGATAATACAACAGGAGAATGTAATGGTGTTTGGCGATTAGGCCCCGGTTTGCAGGATAATCATTCAGGAGGGAAAGCACCGCTCCGATGAAATCCCCGGGGTCTAGACACTGGTGGTGCTGAGTAGGTGAGACCGGTCTGAAGAAGGAAGGTTTAGCTTTGTCCTGGAGGAGACTGGAGGCGAGAGGGGTGGAGGCGGGTTGCGGTCATCTGCAAATGACAACTGACAGGGAGGAAGAGCAGGCATTTAAGGAATTTAGCATGTGCAGCTATTGGCTGCTCAGGGGTGACTAGTGGAGTACTTCGTGACCACAGAGTGTGAACGTTGTGATCAGCTGTTTTAGCGCAGTTCTCCAGTGAAGGGGGGAGTCTCCCTCCGCAGCCGGTTGGCGTAGTTTTGGCACAGTTCCGTTGTACAGACCGACGTTAACAGCAGCCCTGTATGTGCACACGGAGACCGACTCTGTGGTCCGGTGATCTAACCGCCTTCTGGAAAAGCTTCACAAGTACGTCGGTACGCAAATGCGCTTTGTGACACAAGTGACGGTACGCATTTCAGATTACGCACATAACCTGCGTACCAGTTATGTGCACCCCTGTACCAGAGCCATATTATTACTATTATATGGCTCTGCCCTGTACTACAGCAAGAGTATTCTCCGTCGGGACTTCCTGCAACAACACCACGCCGTTATCAAAGATGTTCTATTGAGAAGACGATCACTACGTGACAAAAGTTTTCAAAACCGTGGCTACTGAAATCAATCTTACTAACTGCTGTCTGTGCAATTTACTCCGCGCGAGTTGGCAGACTTTATTTTGCTTACTTTAACATCATTTTTCATGGTGGGGCTAAGCCATTTCTTGGTATGGGTGTAGCCTACCCCAGCCTCATATATATATATATATATATATATTTATATATATATATATATATATTTATATATATATATATAGATAGTTAGATATATATATATATATAATATATATATATAGAATCTATATATTTAATATATATCTATATATATATATGCTATATAGTATTATATATATCTAATCTAGCTCTATATATATATATATATATATATATATCTAATAGATATATATACTATCTATATATATATATATATATACTATATAATTTTGACAGCACTAATATATCTATATATATATATTATTAGTGCTGTCAAAATTATATATATATATATATATATATATATATATATATATATAATAATTTGACAGCACTAATATATATATATATATATATATATATATTAGTGCTGTCAAAATTATCGCGTTAACGGCGGTAATTCATTTTTTGTATTAATTGCGTTAAAATATTTAACGCATGTGCAGAATGGCCCGCCCCATACGTGCCACCAGTGGCAGCGCCAGGGTATGGCTGGGGTATACTACACCTATACCAAGAAATGGCTTAGCCCCACCATGAAAAATGATGTTAAAGTAAGCAAAATAAAGTCTGCCAACTCGCGCAGAGTAAATTGCACATACAGCGGTTAGTAAGATTGATTTCAGTAGCCACGGTTTTGAAAACTTTTGTCACGAAGTGATCGTCTTCTCAATAGAACATCTTTGATAACGGCGTGGTGTTGTTGCAGGAAGTCCCGACGGAGATTACTTTTGCTGTAGTTCAGGGCAGAGCCATATAATAGTAATAATATGGCTCTGGTACAGGGGTGCACATAACTGGTACGCAGGTTATGTGCGTAATCTGAAATGCGTACCGTCACTTGTGTCACAAAGCGCATTTGCGTACCGACGTACTTGTGAAGCTTTTCCAGAAGGCGGTTAGTTCACCGGACGACAGAGTCGGTCTCCGTGTGCACAGACGGGGCTGCTGTTAACGTCGGTCTGTACAACGGAACTGAGCCAAAACTACGCCAACCGGCTGCGGAGGGAGACTCCCCCCTTCACTGGAGAACTGCGCTAAAACAGCTGATCACAACGTTCACACTCTGTGGTCACGAAGTACTCCACTAGCCCCCCCCCCCCCCTATGTCGACTTTCCTGAAGTACTCCCCCGTTGATAGAAATCAACACGTAATGAATTAAGACCCCACGGTTTGATGATTGATAGGTGTGTGGGTTGTCTTTCATTTTGACACGCAGACAAATGTTATAATAAACATAGATACTGTATGTTAAATGGATATATCCGCCTTCTTTCATTTATCTTTCCATTCCCACAACAATATACATAAATAAATGGCATATTTTGGACATAGTTCGAATGGTGATTAATCATGATTAATACATTTTTAAGCTGTGATTAATCTGATTAAAATGTTTAATCGTTTGACAGCCCTAATATATATATATATATATATCTTTTTCTTTACTCTTTAGGCATATATATATATATATATGCCTAAAGAGTAAAGAAAAAAAAAAGATATATATATATATGCCTAAAGAGTAAAGAAAAAAGAAAAAATATATATATATATATATATATCTTTTTCCTTTGTTTTGTAACTGACACCGGATTGTACGGTGGCCTGAGTCCACGCCTGACTTCACAGGATATCTCTTTCTTTTCCTTCTTTACTCTTTCTTTTTCTTTGTTTTGTAACTGCCACGGGGTGTACGGTGGCCCGAGTCCACGCCTGACTGCAGGAAATACATTTTACACTGATACGTTTGAGCAAGGCCGGGGAATGAAGTTGCAGCGTGATACGAGACATTATTCCCAGTGGGCGGGGCCCGCGGAATTAGGACAGGAATGCAGTTTTGAATATCAGGAACCTTAGTGAGACATGTATACTTGTGAATGTGTTTATGAGCCACCACCAGTTATATGTATAAATACCATAGTTAGGGTCCGAGAGATCTTTGGGAAGCCAGTACGGTGCTGATGTCTGGGCGAATGTAGGTTGCGAAGGCGGAGGAGGTCCACCGTCCTAGTTGTTGAAGGGATGAGGTGGAGAGACCTTGATTAGCAGCCGACGTGGCTGCACCTATCCTAAAGGAATGTCCTGAGTATGATGTAGGTCAGGGGTGTCAAACTCAAGGCCCGAGACTTCATTTTATGTGGCCCCGCAAGAGCTTGGAAAGAATATAATATGTTTATTATACGGTTACATGCCACTTTACAGAAGCAGGTTGTCCATAAACTACATGTCCCACAATGAATCTCATTTTGTGACATGCGTACTGAAGAGACTTGCAATTATTTGCCCTAGACTTCTGCATTCAGACGTAGTTAACTATGAAGTTATTACCCTATCTGATAATAATCCAATGCAGAGGCAATAATGTTATATAAAACATTATTTTATATATTTATATCATCTTAAAGTTACAACGGGCCCTTTGAGTGCAACCATAATGCTAATGTGGCCCGTGATGAAATTGAGTTTGACACCCCTGATGTAGGTGATAGGCCGGATTTAGTGAGGACTTGCTTGAGGTAGAAGGTGAACAGGCGAAGCGTTACGGGGGCATTTCCTTTGATGAGAAAAAGTGGTTAGGACGGATTGGTGCAGGGTCTGCAGCACAGGAATTTAATCATGGAATTAAAAGGGCAGAACGGGGAATCAATGCGAGCTGCGTTGACTGAGCAGGCTCCTCCGCATTTGGAGTGGTTGGTGTTAAAGACTAGGTCGGAGAGGCAAACGTCTTGACTGGGGTCGAACGTGAGGGAAGCTGTGGTGAATTCACCGGGTCGGAGGAGCGCGTAGAAGGCTAGTAGCTAGGAGCAGCGCGTCGATGTAGGGGGAGAATAATCCTTTCCTGAGTGTGGACAGCATGAGGTGCAGAATGGGGAGCGTGATGGGGAGCCTCGGGTCTGCAGCAGGGGGAAACGTCTTATACAGCCCTTTAAGGATGAGTTTAACCATAGGGTTTGAGCATAGGCTGGGAAAGCTAGGATCGGAGCAGCGAACGTTAAATTGAATTCCTGCTAAGAGGCTCCGGATATACTGGGGTTTGAGGTGTCGATCAGTGGTGCAGTAGCCCATAAAGGCGCACACGGTGGAGATGAGGACAGGTTTGAGGGGAACATTTACTGAGCGGCAGAAGAAAGCGAACGTTCTCCATGCGAAATCATAGGATCTGAGGGTGAATGCGGCTAAGCCCTTTCTCATGTAGAATCTGGCAGACTCGAGGTGCCGAGCTAGGGGACTCTTGATTAGTGCAGAGAGAGGAGATGAAGTGGAGGGATTCCGACTGGTTGCGAGCTGGCTTCCGGGCAGAGGCTCCGGAATGTCTGGAAATGAAAGCGAGAGAGGGAGTCAGCGACGACATTGAGGTGACCAGGGATGTGGCGAGCTGTGATGATGAAGTTGTGGATTATGGAGGAACGCGTAATGCTTCTCATGAATGGCCTGATGTCGCTGCACTGGGAGCGCGCCTTATTGATTATTTCAACCACTGATTGGTTGTCGCACAGCACCGAGATGCGTTTACGGAACCACAGGTGACCCCATACGTGGCATGCAACAGCGATCGGGAATATCTCGTGCAGAGCGGAGGATGAGGCATGATTAGGGAATGACAGGGGCCAGGACCCTGCGAACCACTCGCCCTGAAAGAAACCCCCCAAAACCCACGGATGGGGCGGCATCCGTGAAAAACTTGATTGAGTCGGAGGAACACGCGAGGTCATCATAGAAAAAAGTAACTCCGTTTCAGTGGGCGAGCAGGAGAGACCAGAAACGTAGGTCTGAGCGGCAGCCTTCGTCTAGGAGAACGCGGTCATGAAGATTGTCGACCGCTGATGCTGTGTCCAGGAGGCGGGAGATTAACGAGCGCCCCTGGGGGATGACGCGCATGGCGAAGTTGAGGTGTCCTAGAAGGGAGAGCAACTGTTGTTTTGTGATGATGTGTTGCTCGCAGTATGATTTGGTGATGTCCCGGAGGCGCTGCAGTTTGTCTGAGGGGAGAGATGCCTTCATGTCTATAGATTCGAGGGTGATGCCTAAGAACTCTAAGCTTGTGTTGGGACCTAACGTTTTCTCCTTGGAGAGGGGGACGCCTAACTCCTGAAAGCAGTGTTTTAGTTTGCCTAGTGAGGTCCCTGAGCTGTCCTGTGGCGGTTCTATGAGGAGGAAGTCGTCCAGTAGGTGAAGGACGGAGGGGATTCTAACGATGTTCAGCAGGATCCAGCAAAGCGCTTCCGAGAAGGAGTTAAAAATGCAGGGGCTGCTTCTGCACCCGGCGAAATATAATTTGGACTCCCACTTAATGCTGAACAGATTCCACTGGGACGGGTGAATAGGAATAATTTTGAAGGCGTCAGTAATGTCCGCTTTGGAGAGCCACGCTCCGTGCCCTGTGAACTTAATCAATTTGATTGCATTGTCCACTGAGGCATAGTGAAGGGAAAACTGCTCTGAAGGGATGATACTATTGATGCTGCAAAATGGGCCGGAACGGGGAGCGGACAGATCGAAAATCAGCCTTTTCTTTTCGGAGTACTTGCGTGTGGCTATTCCGATGGGATTTGAACGGAACACTGGGAAGGGGGAGGAGCTAAAGGGACCGATTATATATCCTTTTTGGAGTTCTTTGTCGATGAGCTGGGAGCCTATGTTAGGTTATTTAGCGGCTGACTGAAGATTTTTTGCTACGAAAGTAACTGTGGGAGATGAGAGGACCCCTACCCTGAAGCTGTGGGAGAGCCCTGATAGGAGATAGTCCACGAACACGGAATCTGGGTGGGTGGATAGCGCAGCTGCTAGCTGAGGGATGTTAATGGGAGTGGAGGGGTGATGTTTCATAATGTTTTTCCACCACGAGGTTTCTGGCGCAGAGCTACTAGGTTTTGGTTGCGCCTGGGGCATACGGACTTCAGGTGTGCCTCCCTGCAGAAACTGACGGTTTGGTCTATCGATTCCGGAATACTGCATGTGAGAAGCTCTGGGAGCGGAGAAAGGCGCTGATGGGCAGAGGGCAGCGATGTGGCCCTGCGCTCCGCAGCTGTTGCAGGAAATAGCGGATTGCCCGCCGGTAGCTATCACGAGCAGCTCAATGTCCATCACTGACCAGTCGAGGCGGATATTGCTATGCGCTAGGTGAAGCGCTGCTTTACTAGAAAAGCTTTTGTGATACTGGTAGAAAATGGATTTCCCGTATCTAAGGTTGATATCTCCGATAATGACCATGTATGCATCTAATTCTACTCTTCTCTCAGGGTAGACGGAGCAGATTACGTCACGGAAGATGCCTGGGGTCTGCGGTCTTAAATCAATGAGCATCAATGGCTCTTATGGAGCTATCCAGGGATTGCAGGGCACTGGCCACGCTACTATCCCCGCTCCCGGCCTGGTGAGCCTGGGAAGGGGTGGACTTGGGAGGCGGGCGGGGTCCTGGAGGGCTCGGTTTCCTGGTCCTTTTTCCTCCGCGGCCTCGGCCGCGTCGTCACCTTGGTCTCTGGGGAGCTGCTTGGGGCTGCTTCCCCGGGCTGGGGAGCTGTGCTGGAGACCTGATCCGAGAGCTCTCGGAGCTGCGAGAGAGTGAGGCCTGGAGCTGTGGGGATGCCCTGCTGCTGGAGTCGGGCGATGAGGAAGTCTACCTCCGATGATAGGCCGCTGTGGGGAGTCAAACCGGGATCAAAGATATCCATATGGTATGGATACCATACCAGTCTGAATTGTCCGCGTTGGACATCTTGCGTTAGTTTTTCTGTTTGTTTGTTTTTCTCACGAGGAGGAGTAGTATTACTGCTACTGTTTGCGGTCATCTGCAAATGACAACTGACAGGGAGGAAGAGCAGGCATTTAAGGAATTTAGCATGTGCAGCTATTGGCTGCTGAGGGGTGACGGCCTCATATTTAATGAGGGGGAAAGGGAGCCATAGAGTGACGTGTAAGTGACTCGTGTTAGGTCTTCCTATTGAACTTGCGCTAAGCTTCATAAGTGCTCTGTTAGCAGTTCTTTGTTAGTAATTCTATCGCTCGAGGTGGAGTCGAAAGAGATGAGTTTTCAGTATGCGCCGGAAGGTGTGTAAGCTATCTGCTGTCCTGATGTCAATGGAGAGCTCATTCCACCATTTTGGAGCCTTAAATTGACAAAAATTATTAAAATGCATAACATTAGATCCTGTTAAATATTTTAATGTATATACAGTGGGGCAAAAACCTATTTAGTCAGCCACCAATTCTGCAAGTTCTCCCACTTAAAAAGATGAGAGGCCTGTAATTTTCATCCTAGGTATACCTCAACTATGAGAGACAAAATGAGAAAAAAAAAATCCAGAAATCTTGTTTGTGATTTCCTGGATTATTCCCCCCCATTCTGTCTCTCATATGCGGCTTTCACACCAGTGCTTTTCCCTTTCTAGCTCTGAGCTAGAGCTTTTCTTGTCCAGCTCCGGTTTCCCTTTTCTGCTCCCGCTCTGTTCACACCGCCCAGAGCCCGACTGGTGCTGCCGCTGCTGCGTCATGACGTCACCGTTTACATCGCTGATTTGCTCCCCAACGGTATTACGGCGCTCACAACAACGGGGAACTGGTCGATGATCGTGTTGCTTTTAATCACACGAACAGTGGCGACTGGTCATTAGGGGCAGGTGGGGCACAGCCCCACCTAGTGTCAGCAGAAAGTATTAAAATAATGATTACAACAAAATGCAAAAAATAAATAAAAAAAATATAAATATATTTTAAGATCATGTTTAATCATCTGATTCGTCTGTACATTGCTGTTTTAGTATGTGTTCTTCTAATTAGTGTCTACAGTGTGCCTATTGAGCTGTTTAGAGCCATGTGGGACAAAACCTGATCCTGCCCCTCCCTTTGACTGTCTAAGTGAACGATGACTGCAAAAACTACACTGCGCATGCTCAGAGTATTTTCCTATTTAATGTGTGTGGCAAAAAATAATGACCATAGGGGCAAAGTGCTGCCATCCCCACCATACGTCATCTCACATAATTCAGAGCTGATTGGCTGTAAGTACGTGTGCCGCGAAAAGTGTGGTGTGTGAAGAGGAGGAGAGAGACACGTCCTAAAACCAGGAAGTAAGCTGCGCATGGCTTCCCTCCACAAAAAAGCAACGAGATTTCTCCATAGGATTTTAGAAAATAGCTCAAAATAAGATCTGTGGGAAACGTAGCTGTTAGATAAATGTACGTTTTGTTCAGCCGGATAATATCCACATGTCTACCCTACTTTTATAATTTTCGAATCAAAAATCTATTGATTAGATTAGATTTATGATAGACTTTTGAAACTACAAGAAGATAAGGAGGACTTTTACAAAAAAGTAATAGAGATTTTTGTCCAGAAGGATAGGCAAATGGACTTCATCTTCAAGTCAAGGTAAGACTGCAAAACATTTTTTTGGGTATCCTTCTGTTGAACTGTCCGTTTAAAAGTAATTGAAGCATCAGACAAAAAAAGCTTTTGAAAATAATATTATATTTTGATTTAATATATTTGTAAACCTGAAGAGTCAGTGCCTGTGCCTCACCAGCCATGAACCTCTCTGCAGAAGCTTATATTATAGACATCTGAGTTTTTTGTGCCCCACCACTTTTGTACATATAGAAACGCCACTGCACACGAAGCCAGATTAAATTAAATAACGACTTCTCCAACCTTATGCTTTTCTCCAGAGTGCCGTGGTTCATTGTATATTAATGTATTTCTGCGGCATTTACCGACCGCTGCAGTGCTGGCTGCTCTTCCACGGGAGTTTATTCTCCCGTTAGCTCACACTGCAGCGGTCGCTCTAAAGTATTCACTGTCCGACTCACACAAGCAGCTGATGCATATCCCCAGTTCCCCTTAGCCTAAGTGAATCTGAATTGACCTGTTTGGCATCACAACGCTGTTATGAAAGTTTCTCTGGTATAAAATGGGTGATGTTAGCATAGCAACCGAAGCTAAACTGACTACTTGCTATTGCTATCCTATTGTGGCATACACCGTTTTCTACAGGCACATTTTACCGGCGTATTTTTATTATGATTCTACTTGTGATAGTCGGACACGACAACCTATGCAGCCCATGTATTGATTCCATCCGATAGCTGCTATAATACAAAACAAAACGTCTGCTTCTCTCCACAATGATCAATAACAGTGAACGGATGGTCAAAGTCAGGTACGAATAAACAGAATCACACAAAGCCTGGTTAGTGTTGCCTGACTTTATAAAGTGTGTTTATAGCCACTACTGCTTGTAGGCAGGCATGACAGTCGACCCATGTTCAGGGGAGGTGGGTTTAGTTTCCTGCACGCCTCGACGTAAGAGAGACGTAAGCGACGCCACCTCTTAGCTCCGAAGCTCTTGCCTCTAGACCGACAATTTTTTGGAGCTGGAAGTGAACCGGATTCCGGAGCTAAGAGGCGGCGCCGCTGCGAACAGGAAAAACCGGCACTTTTCAGGCTCCAGCTCTGAGCCGGAGCTGAAAACGCGTTGGTGTGAAAGGGGCATTAGTTGAAGTGTACCTAGGATGAAAATTACAGGCCTCCCCAGTGAGATGATAGTGAACTGTTCATGAAAAGTTCATGAAATATCAGTGAACCATATTCATGAACAGCTCATAAACAGCTCATAACAAAGTTGATGAACTGTTCATGAAAGTGTCATGAACATTAAATGGCACTAGGGCAGTTCATGAACTACTCATGAAACTCCTGTGCTGGAATGGTTCATGAACAATTCATGGAATATGGTTTTAGGCAGGTTCATGAACAATTCATGAAATGGAGGGATATTCAGTTTTCAACCAAAAACATATCAAGAATTGTTCATGAACATATCAAGAACTGTGGAACACAATGGAACTTTACTCAAATTAACAAACAAACAAACATACATGTATACAGGTGGAGCACTACAATTAATCCTATCACTATTTGAAGCACAGTTCTTGACACTCAGCTGCACACATTTTTTTGTTACGGGTCCCAAAAGCTTGGGTACCACAGCAACAATAAATGATTTCTGTAGAAAACAGAAAAGTGCAGCAGCAATAATTATACACAGGATCCGGTTGATCGTCTGGATTGCTTCTTATTCAAAGTACACAGTTACATTCAAATAGCTGTACTTTACAAACATCACATTTATCCGTCTGTCACAGTCAATTACTGTATCTCAAGGAGAAATTCAACATAGTCAATATAAATTAATTACATTACATTGCATTTAGCTGACGCTTTTATCCAAAGCGACTTACAATAAGTGCGTTCGACCAACAAAATACAAACTTGAAGAAAACAGAATCATATAAGTACAGCAGGTTTCATAGAGCCAAGACATTTCAAGTGCTACTCAACTGGCTTTAGGTAAGCCAGTCCTTTATTAGTATATACGTGCTTTGTTAATAGTTCTATCGCTCGAAGTGGAGTCGAAAGAGATGAGTTTTCAGTCTGCGCTGGAAGGTGTGTAAGCTTTCTGCTGTCCTGATGTCAATGGGGAGCTCATTCCACCATCTTGGAGCCAGGATAGCAAACCCACGTGTTTTTGCTGATGGGAACTTGGGTCCCCTTCGCAGTGCGGGTGCAGCGAGCCGTTTGGTTGATGCAGAGCGGAGTGCACGTGCTGGGGTGTACGGTTTAACCATGTCCTGGATGTAGGAAGGGCCAGATCCATTCGCTGCATGGTACGCAAGTACCATTGTCTTGAAGTGGATTCTAGCAGTTACCGGAAGCCAGTGGAGGGAGCGGAGGAGTGGCGTGGTGTGGGAGAATTTAGGAAGGTTGAAGACCAGACGAGCCGCTGCATTCTGGATGAGCTGCAGGTCGGATGGCACATGCAGGTAGACCAGCCAGGAGGGAGTTGCAGTAGTCTAGGCGTGAGATGACGAGAGCCTGGACCAGAACCTGGGTGGCTTTCTGGGTCAGCTGGGGACGTATCCTCCTGATGCTGTAAAGCGTGTATCTGCAGCAGCGGGTTGTAGCAGCGATGTTTGCAGTGAAGGACAGGTTGTTATCTATAAACACATAACGCTATCAAATAATACTTTCTATCAATATATCTATCTTTACCAAATATAACATATTATGGAGATCACTAAAATACACTGTCAATGTTAATAAACAAAAAACGAGGCAATGTGCCTGCAAGACTGCACTCAGGTAAATATAACATATTACCCGTGCGCAGCAGCTAACCTGCCTGCGAGCCTTCGCTCAGGTCACATTTACCCAGGCGCGGCTGAAGCCAGCGAAAATGGCATCTATTGTTGCCGACAGTTTAGTATTTTTAAAATACCGTTACTATGTCAAACATGCTCAAAACCTTCTGACACACTCTCCTAAACATCTCCAACATCATATCTAATTCACACAAGTTAACATCGATCATTTTCATTATGTACTGACCTGTAGAAAACAGAAAAGTGGAGCAGCAATAATTATACACAGGATCCGGTTGATCGTCTGGATTGCTTCTGAGGAGGGGGCGGAAGTGTCCCCCCTAAGGTAACCCAGATGTCACCGCTCACCTGCCAAAGGTTCCACCTTGGCGCTACTTACTCATACTGCTTCTCAAACAGTACAGATAAACCATAAAATGATATGAATGTCACCAAAATAAATACAGATAATGTTCAGTTTCAAATTCACTATTGTTTTGTTTTAAGATTAAAAGTTTTTAAAAATAAAGAAATGTTCAAATAGTAGATGAATATTCAAGAGGTCTTTAAAATCATCACACTGATCATCAAAAGTTCATAAAATGCTCGTGAATATTCAAAAATATTCTGAACTTGCCACAATCATCTAAAATTCATGAAATGCTCATAGTCATGAAAAGTTCATGAAATGCTCATGCAAACTTTGTGGGGTTTTAATTATAATTTTGTGATTGGCTGGATCATGAAAAGTTCTTAAATTGCTCATAAAAGTCTGTCATGAGCAAAACAGGAACTTTATATGAATGAACACTGTTCATAAAAATGGTTCATGAGCATTTTAAGAATTTTGGTTCATGAACATGACAAGTGAACATATAATGAGTTGTTCATGAATGTTTCATGAGTGCTCATGAACAGCTCGTAAAGTCATGAACTCCATATCGCAGGGGCCATCTTTTTAAGTGGGAGAACTTGCACAATTGGTGGCTGACTAAATACTTTTTTGCCCCACTGTATGTTAAGCTGCAGGGAGTCCCTGGTGGTGCTACTGGACCTGGATGGGCTGCCACAATAAAACCCTGGTGTCTTCTGTAAGTGGGACATCCTCCAGACTGGTTTGGAGAAAGAAAGAAAATATAAAATGTTATAAACCATAGATAAATAATACATTTTCAGAGAGTAGGCCTAGACTGTTCCCTATTCAACACACTTTAGTTGAGCGATTACAAACTCATTAAACAATTTTACAGTAAGGTGTTATTTATTGCAAATATTTAATTATATTGAATAACTAGCCATATCAACTATAGGAGTTACCGAGCTGATGTAGTCACGTAGTGCTGGTGGGCAAAAAGCAGGCACCAGCAACTACAATATTATTTTAAATGATTACTAGTACCCAAGCAAATATAGGATCAGCAACCTAACCACAGAGCAAACGTATGTGGTACTATACCGTGTACGCAAACATGGTATTGCAATATATCATTACCCAGATTTTATCTTTTAAAACACACAATAAACATCGTGATGTTACAGTATGCCATGTGGTGCATTGACTAGCCTGTTTTATTACCTGCAGACAATTGACAGCATTGTTTTTTCTTCACTCGTTCTGGTTAACTGACGAACAGTTTAAATAACAGACACACTACTGGCCTGCTGTTACTGCAGACCTTTGTTTTAAAGATACTCGTCTCATTAATTGACTCACGACAGTGCTCTTTTGCTGTTACCGGTGTTACCGAACAAATTGTGGCCCGAACAACTGGTGATATTCTATTATTTTCGACAGATGTATTGGGGCGTGTACCTTGAGGACCCATTGTTGACTCACCGGGAAAGAAACATCTCGATCGCTTCGCGTGTTGTTCAAATTCATCTTTTGGTATATCTGACTGAATAGGACGACTTTGATGCACGTTCAGTACGCGTATGTGAGGTTGTGGGTGAGAAGCTGATATCGTGAAGCTTACAGTGACGACTAGAACATGACAAAGTAGGTGACTGTGGGGATGCCTGTGCAAAACATTGCAAACTTTAATAAATCATTTTAACAATATGTTTCAGTTGTACATTGTTCTTAATGTGATGTATAGCTTTGATAGCTGTCCATACCTTCAGACCGCCTCTATGTGAAACACAAGTTGTTTACTCACAGCCCGAAAGCAGCTTGGAGATGGCAAGCTGTGATCCGCTCCGAATAAATGGTGATACAACTTCTCCAGCCATTCTCAAGCGATCAATGTTTTTATTAAATACCTGTATCCCTCTCATCACAACACAACTCTACACTGTGCAGAAAAAAACGTTATATGTTAAAACAATATTCCATGGCTAATCCGGTAAACCACAGAAAAGTTAATCCAGAATGAATATACGGTACAATAGTTATTGTGTATATATATATATATATATATATATATTAGGGCTGTCAAGTTAACGCGTTAATAACAGGCAATTAAGCATTTGATATCATTGGGTGTTAATGCTGCAAGAGTGGGAAGGTAGACATAATTGCTTACACGTATAGGCTAGAAGTCATGATGGAACAACTGTATTCTATGGATTCAATTTGTTATTTTCACAGCAATAACATGTCAAGTCACAAACAACCCAGTGCTAGTTCGTTCGTTTTATGTTGCTATATTTTCAAATTGACAATTTACATTCAATTGTAATAAAGACACATATCTGATGCACAGTGTAGAGTTGTGTTGTGATGAGAGGGATACAGGTATTTAATAAAAACATTGATCGCTTGAGAATGGCTGGAGAAGTTGAATCACCATTTATTCGGAGCGGATCACAGCTTGCCATCTCCAAGCTGCTTTCGGGCTGTGAGTAAACAACTTGTGTTTCACATAGAGGCGGTCTAAAAAATATATTGTTAAAATGATTTATTAAAGTTCGCAATGTTTTGCACAGGCATCCCCGTCACCTACTTTGTCATGTTCTAGTCGTCACTGTAAGCTTCACGATATCAGCTTCTCACCCACAACCTCACATACGCGTACTGAACGTGCACCAAAGTCGTCCTATTCAGTCAGATATACCAAAAGATGAATTTGAACAACACGCGAAGCGATCGAGATGTTTATTTCCCGGTGAGTCAACAATGGGTCCTCAAGGTACACGCCCCAATACATCTGTCGAAAATAATAGAATATCACCAGTTGTTCGGGCCACAATTTGTTCGGTAACACCGGCAGGGCGCCATATAATTTACCAGACAATATGAAATGTGTTATATAAAAAAACATATATAATCCTGTTGGATGGACGATCGCAGGGGAAACTCTGTAGTCCTTGTTTTTGAGGAAGCTGTCCAGTAATGAATTTCACGATTTCATCATGCTTAAATTAGTAACATAAAGAGTATAACAGGAGTTTATCAGGTATTTTCTATCGATATTTGTAGTATTTTAACTCATAATGAAGAAATTCTGCTTTGCTACTGCTGTATTCAGTCTGATGTTGCTTTGCCCACCAGCCTCTGCGTTCGAACGTTTGTTTACAAACATCGGTTACTCTTATATTTACTTACTGTTAAATAACGAATGCTAACATAACTGTTGGCTTGAAGTACGCAGCTTAATCAACCATATTTAACTAGCCATTGTCCTCTCAGCCTGAAATATCAATCACTTCAATAAATGATAAAACAAAAAAAGGAAAGGTTCTGGCTCAATTTCGGCTTAGTTAGCTTGTTAGCTTATTGCAGCTGTGCATGTTGCTAGCGGGTTACTTGCTAGGCCACCTCACGAGCTGCGCCAGGTGATGTACACAAGAAAACCTCGATAGACCAGACCTTCTCAGTTTGTAGACCGCTCGGCCCGGGGTCCAGACTACGGCTGCGGTGCCGTTTCTCTATAAATCCATGCTGATTTCAACCTTCTGTTTTCGTTCTTCTTCTTCTTCATCTTCTTTAATGGCGACTTGCAACCAGGCGAGCATTATCGCCACCTACTATATCACTGCAGCATTGTTCTTTGTTAGTTCCGTTTCATTACAATGACTTCCGTTACATTAGAATGACTTCCGTTACAGCAAGAATTCCCTCACACATGCACATTCCCTACTGAGAACATTTCAGTAAAATGTTTTTCAGGAGTGTGTGTGTGAGATTAATTTTCAGTAGTGTGTGTGCGAGGTGTTCAGTAATGAATGTGAGAGGATTTCAATAGTGTGTGTATGACGTTAATTTTCAGTAGCGTGTGTGTGAGGTGTTCAGTAGTGAATGTGAGAGTATTTCAGTAGTATGTGTGCAAGGCCAGATGTTTTCAGTAGCGTGTGTGTGAGGTGTTCAGTAGTGAACGTGAGAGTATTTCAGTAGTGTGTGTGTGCAAGGCCAGATGTTTTCAGTAGTGTGTGTGTGTGAGGTGAATTTTGGCCTACACGGCCCCTCATAGATAACAGAAACACAGAGAGTTTGGTTATGCTAAAGCTAAACATACCAAGATGTTTTACCAGCGTGGTTCAACGACGAACTGGTGAATACTGGATGACGAACACCGGGTATATAAGCAGGTGTAGGTGAGTAGATGAATCAGAGTGATGAACAGCAGCTGAGGAGGTGAGTTGGCGGGAATTGGAAGTAGGTCAGCCACGCCCAGCCAGGAAGACAGACACACAGACAGACAAACAACAAACACAAAACAAAGGGGAACAGAAGGAGGCAGACTGGTAGCGATGAGCTAGAATCGAATTGTTCAATAAGCTAGCATGGCTTCTACTCATAAAGTAGTAACCTGTGAAGATGAAAAAAAGGACTGAACTCGCTGACAACACCGGAACTTATGCCTTCCGGGGTCATACACACGTGACTTTGTTGATATAAATGTTTGACCTGTGCATGCACGAGACAGAAGATATTCAGTGCTAAGGGTCAGTAAGGATGAAATAGAACACGTCTGCAGGTCTTTGGGGGACACAGGATTGATAAGATAATGCAGAGAAAGACAACAAACGATGTTAAACTGTAGCAAAGATTAAACTATCCTTCACTTCAGGGTCTGTTTCAGCTGTCATCAGCTCTTCTTCGCAGACTTTTATTTTACACTGAAAGCAGGACAGTTTTATTTATAACCTAATATCCTTTCCAATGTCCCAATGGGCTCTACAGTCCTTTACAAAAAAAATTCTGAGACAAGATCCAACTGTGGTGGTTGTATTCTCCAGCCACCTCCCTTGTGTGTGTTTTCCCTTCTCCTGTCTGTGTGGGCGTGGTGCCTGTCACTCCTGGCTCCCGGCTCAACCTCCACCTGCTGCAATCAGTTGGGCACCCTCCTCTGCTACACACCTGCTTTCCATCAGCCATTACTAATGGCATATCAGCGGAGGCTCCACAACCTGTCAGCGCCAGATCGTTGTTTAAACCCCAGTGGTAAAACTCTCAGCCTTCTCAGCCTTCTTAGAATTAGTTAGCTATTTCCGCTACACTTGAATGTTCTTCTTACCTGTTCTTCTTGTGCTCCAGGATTACTCTCCAGCCGGATTACTCTCCACGCTCCTCCACCTCAACAGCTGCTAGCAACCGGATTACTCTCCACGCTCCTTCTTCTCAAAATAAAACCTTTGTAACACTCTGCCGTGTCCTGCGTTTGGGTCCTCGCAGATAACCGTAACAGAACGATCTGGCCCGTATGGACCCAGCGGACACCGGCTACCAGCCCAAGACTACGGACGGACTCTGCCAAGCCCTGGCCAATCAAGGCGCTCTTGTGGGGCATCACGATACAGTTCTCCGTGAGGCAGTGGAGACTCTCCGGAACCTCTCCGCTAATGTGCAAAGGATCGGCACGCAGGTAGAACTGCTCACCTCATAGGCTTTTCCCCCGCAGCCCGCTGCACAGCCGACTGCCCTTCCTCCTCTCTCAACCCCCGACCCAGAACGCAGCTAGAAGCTATGCTTTGCTGCGACCAACAGTCCCTACCCCTGCTCGCCTTAGTGGACTCGGGGGCGGATGAGAACTTTTTGGACATTGACATTGCAGCTCAGGCAGGAATTTCCTGCGAAGTGTTAGATTCACCTCTTAGTGCTAATGCTCTAAATGGAAAATTCCTGGCCCAAATCACTCACCGCACCAAGCCAGTAAACCTCATTCTGTCTGGAAACCATTGTGAGTTTATTCAGTTTCACCTAATTTCCTCACCTCATGCCCCCATAGTGTTGGGCCATCCCTGGTTAAGAACACACAACCCCCAGATTGATTGGGTAACTGGCAAAATCATTAGTTGGAGTTCTTTTTGCTTATCCTCATGCCTGCAGTCTGCCCTACCGCCAGCAGAGGCCGCCGCTCCACCACCCAAGACCGAGCCGCTTGACCTGTCATCTGTTCCCACTGAATATCATAACCTAGGAGAGGTGTTCAGTAAACAGCGAGCTCTTTCTCTTCCTCCTCATCGACCCTACGACTGTCCCATTGACCTCCTTCCCGGGGCCCCTCTGCCTTCCTCACGTCGATTCAACCTGTCTCGCCCTGAGAGAAAATCCATGGAGAATTACATCCATGACTCTCTTGCTGCCGGTGTCATTCGGCCATCCTCCTCCCCGGTCGGTGCTGGGTTTTTCTTCGTCTCCAAGAAGGACCGCTCACTGCGGCCCTGCATTGATTACAGGGTCTCAATGCCATTACTGTAAAGAACAAATACCCACTACCCCTCATTAATTCCGCCTTTGAACCCCTCCAGGAAGCCACACTTTTTTCCAAACTGGACCTCCGCAATGCCTACCACCTCGTCAGAATCCGAGAAGGGGACGAGTGGAAGACGGCCTTTAACACACCACGCGGTCACTTCGAGTATCTGGTGATGCCTTTTGGACTGACGAATTCCCCAGCAGTATTTCAGTCGATGGTGAACGATGTGCTCCGTGACTTCCTCAACCGGTCAGTTTTTGTCTACCTGGATGACATCCTCATATTCTCTCGTAACAAAAAGGAGCACATTATCCATGTCAGGCAGGTGCTGCAGAGACTCCTAGAAAACAGACTCTTTGTGAAGGCGGAGAATTGCGAATTCCATGTCAACACAATCTCATTCCTGGGCTACATCATTGAGGAAGGAAAGCTTAGGACCGACCCTGAGAAGATCCAAACGGTGGCGGGGTGGCCCAAACCAACCTCAGTTAAACAGCTTCAACGGTTTCTTGGTTTCGCCAATTTCTATCGGCGCTTCATCAGGGACTACAGCAGAGTGGCGGGCCCTTTAACCAGACTCACTTCCCCTACAACTGTTTTTTCCTGGACCCCAGAGTGCGATGCAGCCTTCTCAGAGCTAAAGAGACTCTTCACTACTGCCCCTGTGCTCATCCACACCAATTCCTCTCGCCAGTTCGTTGTGGAGTTCGATGCCTCCAACACCGGGGTAGGGGCAGTTCTTTCCCAGCGCTCGGGACGAGACCAACAATTGCATCCGTGTGCATTTTTCTCTCGCCGCCTCACCCCAGCTGAAAAGAACTATGACGTGGGTAACAGAGAGCTGCTGGCTGTCAAACTTGCCCTAGAGGAGTGGAGGCACTGGCTGGAGGGAGCTGAACTCCCTTTTATTGTATGGACGGACCACAAGAACCTGGCGTACATCCAATCTGCCAAGCGCCTTATCTCCCGTCAGGCTCGATGGGCCCTGTATTTCGGCCGCTTCTCATTCACCCTCACCTACCGTCCAGGGTCACGGAACCTCAAGCCTGACGCTCTCTCTCGCCAGTTCGCTTCCGAAGGACCAGCTGCCAGTCCAGACACTATCCTGCCTGCCTCCTGCGTGGTGGGGGCTGTTACCTGGGAGATTGAGTCATTGGTCAGGGAGGCTCAGCGAACGCAGCCTAACCCAGGTAACTTCCCAGCTAATAGTCTGTTTGTGCCTACCCCTGTTCGCTCCAAGGCCCTGCAGTGGGCACATGCCTCTCGTCTGTCATGTCATGTCATCCTGGTGTCCATCGCACACTGTTTATTCTCAGACAACGGTTCTGGTGGCCTTCCATGGCTCAAGACACCAGGGCCTTTGTTGCTGCCTGTACAGTATGTGCCCGCGCCAAGTCCTCTCACCAGTCTCCCTCTGGCCTGCTTCGCCCACTGCCGGTACCTAGTCGCCCTTGGTCGCATGTGGCATTGGATTTTGTTACTGGACTTCCACTTTCACAAGGAAATACCATCATCCTAACTATTGTGGACAGATTTTCAAAGATGGTACACTTTGTGGCTCTTTCCAAGCTTCCCACTGCCCGAGAGACTGCAGATCTTCTGGTCAACCATGTAGTTCGACTTCATGGGATCCCCACCGACATCGTCTCTGACCGGGGTCCCCAGTTCATTTCCCACGTTTGGAATGCCTTCTGTCAGGCTCTGGGAGCATCGGTCTGGCTATCATCCTCAGACGAACGGGCAAACCAGGATCTGGGGGCGGTCCTTCGTTGTGTGGCTTTCAGGAACCCTTCGTCATGGTGCCCACATCTGCCATGGATCGAATATGCCCACAACTCCCTGTCAAGTGCATCCACAGGTATTTCACCCTTTCATTGTGCCATGGGTTTCCAACCACCTCTGTTTCCAGCCCAGGAAGAGGAAGTTGCTGTTCCCTCCGTTCAGGCCCACCTTCGTCGCTGTCGTAAGGTGTGGAGGGACACCCGAGCAGCCCTGCTCCGCTCCGCGGCCCGCAACCGCCTCATCGCAGACCGCCGCAGGACCCCGGCCCCCAACTACTTACCACGTCAGAGTGTTTGGCTTTCTTCCAAAGATCTCCCACTCAAGACAGAGTCGAAGAAACGTACTCCACGGTATGTCGGTCTCTTCATCATCGACTCTATTATCAATCCATCTGCAGTCAAGCTCAAGCTTCCCTCACACATGAAGGTTCATCCGAAATGTCATGTCTCTCTGTTGAAACCTGTTGCCAGCAGTCCTTTGTCTCCTCCAGTGAGTGTTCCCCCACCCCCCCCGCATCATCAATAATCACCCAACCTACACCGTCAGGCGATTGTTGGACGTTCGTCGCTGTGGAAGGGGATTCCAATATCTTTTGGATTGGGAGGGCTATGGTCCAGAGGAGAGGTGTTGGGTTCCCAGAGGAGAGGTGTTGGGTTCCCCGGCGAGACATCGTGGGCGCATCTCTGGTACGGGACTTCCACCGGGATAACCCTGGAAGACCTGGTAGACCGCCTGGAGGCGTCCCTTAAGGGGGGGGTACTGTGGTGGTTGTATTCTCCAGCCACCTCCCTTGTGTGTGTTTTCCCTTCCCCTGTCTGTGTGGGCGTGGTGGCTGTCACTCCTGGCTCCCGGCTCAACCTCCACCTGCTGCAATCAGTTGGGCACCCTCCTCTGCTACACACCTGATTTCCATCAGCCATTACTAATGGCATATCAGCGGAGGCTCCACAACCCGTCAGCGCCAGATCGTTGTTTAAACCCCAGTGGTAAAACTCTCAGCCTTCTCAGAATTAGTTAGCTATTTCCGCTACACTTGAATGTTCTTCTTACCTGTTCTTCTTGCGCTCCAGGATTACTCTCCAGACAGATTACTCTCCACGCTCCTCCACCTCAACAGCCGCCAGCAACCGGATTACTCTCCACGCTCCTTCTTCTCAAAATAAAACCTCTGTAACACTCTGCCGTGTCCTGCGTTTGGGTCCTTTCAGATAACCGTAACACCAACAAGCGCCTAAAGAAGAAAACATCCTGTAACATAACAACTTGGAAGTGGATATTGAGACAAGTGGTAACATATAAAACAAAATGTCAAAAACCATTATAATCTTTTGAGCCATATATACATGTAGACCCCACCTCCAACTGGTATGAACAACTGTTCTGTTTTTGGCAATTTTATGTAAATAAGAACAACAATTCTTCACCTTGAAAATAATTCCCAACAATGTCCAAATTAAACTCCTCTTGGATTTCATGGCTGGAGTTGCCTTAAACTGAGAAGAGGTCAAAGGTAGCCAACCAGGAATACATTCACATCAGTCTAGACCACCTTTGCAGTGTTCCTATCTCCCCTAACATAATACCAACAGTTTATATTTCTTTTACATTTTCTTTGAGTCCTATCAAATGTGCATGAGGGGCCCCTTAAACACCTTTCATGAACAGAGCTAAGTACACCTTTTAGAAGCTAAGGACTGGAGCTGATGAGTTTTCTGCTCATTGCTAAAAGAGCTAAAGATATGCTTGGCTGCACCCAATATCTCCCCCCCTCAGTCAGTCATAATCATAGATTATATAGATGCTACAATACATCAGTCACTGCAGATGAATCATTGGAGCCATCATGCAGTTACAGGGTTGTGAAATGCTAGTCAGCCAGGCACATAATTCCAAAACGCTCGGCTCACTCGCAGTGACTCTCACTGAAGGATATGTAGCGACCTGTGACTCGTACCAGTTTAACTCGGTGTGACAGGAAGTGATTCGGCGGCACGCAGGAGCAGGTAGGACAACAGGAGGGCTGACTGCTGGGGGAGTAAACTGTGCTGCTCCTCTGCCCTCCCCAGGGGAAAATACTCCTCTCAATAAAAGCCCAGACAACTACTCAGCCACATATTGATATTGAATATTGTAGCGGACTTACCAAATATAGGAGTGCAAATTTACTGCAATCGCCCACAATGGCTTGAATCGATGCGGTTTTAGAAGCAGCTTTCATAAATAAAGATTATAGATCGGTTCTTCAGAAGATTTAGTTTCAGTTCATTCATGTCTGGTAGCTCTGTGTAAGGCTGATGTGAACAGTGGCGAGCCGTGACTTTTATACCTAGGCCCCCCCCCCCTCCTCGAAAAAAGAAAATAATTGTTATTATGTCACAGCCATAGACTGTATATATATTTGGACGTAGGGTCCGTGACGTCACCCATAGGATTCTGCAGAGTTGCCGAGAAGCCCTTAGTAGGCGGAGTCGGCCACTAACGGCTCGACAGTGACCAACTCCAGCCTGCTCCAAATAAGGGCAAAGAGGCGGAGCCGAGGCGGGACCTCCTGCCACCAAGCTAGCATGCTCCCCATCTGCACACTGCCGTCGCATTTTACGTTTCTAAGGTAAGCGGACATGAAACTATAAATAATAATCTAAGTTATTGAGTTTTTAGCATAATACTTCAGAATCTTAAAATCCCTTAACGTTTGTATGCAATTGTGCTAAATTCAACACTGGAATCAAGCAAATAGCTTGCATGACATTAGTTATTTATATTTTGATATCACTTAAAGGGGACCTATCATGTAAAATGCACTTTTGTATTTCTTTTATACATGAATGTGTCCCCGGTGTTCCAGGGAACTCACCAAGTGTCAGAAAACACAACCCTCTCTATTTTCCTCCATACCCAAATGTCTAAAAAAGGGGCTGCAACCAAGCCCCCAGGAAGTGCGCCGGACTGAGATGAAAATATTTGTGGTGGCCAAACGGCAGTACTACACTTCCGTTTGGTTGCCAAGCCCGGAAACACTTTTCCCCATTGACTTACATGGGGAAAGAGTGGTCTGTAAATCGTTGGATAATTTTTTTTAAACTAAATAAACAACCCAGTATGAACACTTGTATAGCCCTTATTAAAAACATTCGTTCCTCAAGTTGTACAAATGTGCTAATAACGTTATTCGGAGAGTTATTTCCTTCTGCATTATGAACGCGCATCTAACCCACGGGACCGCGTCACCCGGCACGTTCATGTTACGTGTTCAGCATGGTCCCGACCAGAGTTGGGTGTAACGCGTTACACCCAACGCAAGAAATCTACCCTCGTGGGGGCGCGCTCATGTGATTGGCTTAGAATTGAGGAGACATCTGATTGGCTATAGACAGTGTTGGGACTGTTGTTACTGTAACTAGTACTCTAACGCATTACTTTTTAAATTCAGTAACTCAGTTACCGTTACTACATGGTGCGTTACTCCGTTACTGCGTTAGTTTTTTTATACAGTCAACAGCCAGGTGAACAGAGATGAGAACAGTACTTAAGTACAGTACTTGAGTAAATGTACTTAAATACTTCCTGTGTCACATGCGGAGACGGGCTGTGGGCGTGTTTGAGTTGTTTACTAACAAGACTATCTTGGCGGCGGCGGAGCTCAAGTCTAGTTTCTCCACCTGGAGATATTCTCACTATTTCACTTTTGTCGAGCACAAAGAAAATAACGTTTTAGTTCAATGTAAGTTGTGTCCTGGCGGGTCAAAGAGCATATCTACTGCCCAAACCAGTCATTCAAATCTCTTAAAACATCTTCAAAAACAACATGGTGGGACGAAGCTAGTAGCTAAGACCACAGAGACTCAGCCGACGCCACTCCACCTCCACCTGCACCTAAGCAACAGCGGCTGGATTTTAACCAAGGGACTGCTAGCCAGGGAAAAGTCGATAAAGCCATTGCACGGTATGTTGTAGAACACATGCAGGCTATTGCTACAGTGGAGTCACCCGCTTTCAGGGAGCTAGTTAGCATGATAGCAGGTCCGGGCGGCACACGGCATATGAAACGGAACACTTTTTCCAACTACCTGGAGAAAGAATATACAAAAATGTAAATCCAGCTAATATCGATGCTATCCAGATTGCATATAATGCATGTCAAGTTGATCAACAGATTGTATTATTCTCCAATGCAATAACAGTACTGAAATTAAGGCTATAAGGGCATTAATATAATGGGAGCCCTTTTTTTAAGTAACTAAAACGTTACTTTTCACAGTAACGCATTGCTTTTTGGTGTAAGTAATCAGTAAAGTAACTGAGTTACTTTTGAAATGAAGTAACTAGTAATGGTAACTAGTTACTGGTTTTCAGTAACTAGCACAACACTGGCTATAGATAGAAACAATTACAAGTACGAATCGGCTGATCGTCAGGGGAGTCTCAAAAAACCCACACACGAATGCATAGCGATCCATGCACAGCAAGCGGTTTTAAACGGAAAACAAATATGTGAGGATCAAAAATACATATGTAAAACTTTTTTCTGTATTTGGATGTATATGAAACAGAACACATTTGTGTGGGCATTGAAAAACACAGGTGTGGATCATGAAATACAAGTGTGAATCCTTCTGTGTTCATGTGTCTATTATGAGACTGTTCTGAGCCCATAGCCTATGATCGATTACATCGAAAGCTGTGCTAAAGTCTAACATCACAGCTACAAGCCTCCTATCATCCATGCTCTTGAACCAGTCGTCGGTCATTTGTGCAAGTGCTGTACTTGTAGAGTGACCATCTCTATAGGCATGTTGGTAGTTCGTTGTCAGATTGTTACTTGAAAAGTAGTATTGCATTTGGGTGTATACTATTTTTTCTATTAATTTACTTAACACTGGGAAGAGACTTACAGGTCGACTATTGGAACCAGCAAAGGTTTTTCTTTTATCCTTGGGTAATGGGATGACCTTGGCTTCCTTCCAGATCTCGGGGCACACGCCTTGCTCTAAACTTTTATTAAAAATGTGACTCAATGGCTTGGATATGTATTTGTCATTTTGAGCAGTTTACCATCCAAGTTGTCAATCCCAGGAGATTTATCATCGGACAAATTTAAAAGCATATTTTCAACACATTCTTCTGTAACATTGTGGAATTCAAACATGCACTGCTTTTCCCTCATGATACGATCTTTAATGATGTGATGTGACACTGTGTCCTCGACTGCACCCATGGCATTCCTCAGCTTCTCTACTTTATTTGTAAAATAATCATTAAAATGATTTGCAATATCTGCTGGCTTGGTAATGAATTTACCCTCGGTTTCTACAAAGGAAGGATGCATGTTTGAGTTCCTCCCCATTATGTTATTCAATATTTTCCATAATTTATTTCCATCATTCGTAGAATCACTGATTTCCTGCATGTAGTATTCCCTCTTTCTACATTTATTCAATTTGTTTACCGCATTTCTTAGTTCACAGTAATGTTGTTTGTCACATAGAGAACCTGTTCTGTCTGCAGTTTTTTTAGCATCATCTCGTTGGACCATTAAACTTCTCATCTCGTCATTCAACCAAAGTGCACACTTTGACCGGGCAGACCATTTTCTCATAGGAACATGCTGATCGGCAATCCCCATGAAAGACTTCATAAATACTCCCAGTGCTTTTTCTGGGTTTTCCTCATGGCAAACATCAAACCATTGCACATGCTTTACCTCCTCTACAAATTGTTCCCGATTAAACCCCTTATAAGACCTTCTATAATTTATCTTGGAGCCAGCCTTAGATATTTTGGTCTTGCGTACTATAGCAACTAGATTATGATCACTAAAGCCAACTTTGAGTGACAACACTTTAGTGCAGTGCTCTGGCCTGTTAGTATATATGTGGTCAATGCAGGTCGTTGTAATAGCCCCATGTTTATTTGTAGCCCTTCTGGTTGGTGATGTTATTACCTGAGTCATATTACACATGTTGGCAGCTAATGCAATCTTGTTCCACATGGGGCATTTCTCATTGAAGGCATTGATAGTCAGGTCTCCCATGAAATATATTTCGCTATTACACTCAGCTGTATTATCTACCATTTCACAAATACCATCTAGATAGTTTGAATTGGCACTCGGTGGCCTATAACAGCATCCAATTAATATGGGTTTTAAATGTGGAAATTGTATTTGTAACCATTCTGTCACGATTCTATCACGATTCTCATGTTATGTCACGTTTGTAGTTTTGTCTGTGTTGGTGTTTTTCTTGTCTTTGGGTTTTATTGTGTAAAGTGTTCACCCCCGTTTCCTGCCTGTCTGTTTCCCTCCCTGATTACCCGATTGTGTTCACCTGTTGTCCTTGTGTTTCTCCTCCCCTGCCCAGCTGTGTCTTGTTCTGTGATTACCCTTCTGTGTATTTAGTCTAGTCTTCCCCTGTGTTCCATGTCGGTTCATTGTTTCCCCTCCATGTTATTCCACGGTCTGTGTTCCTTGTGCTGCTTTGGATATTTTGGATTCTGCCTTGTTTTTTGCCACAGCTTTATTATTTAATAAAGCTCGCTTTTCGTTATTCTGCATTTGAGTCCTACCTGCTTCACCCATTCGTAACAGAATGAACCGACCACATTTAGACTCAGCAGATTTTAATGTTTTGGCCCCACAGGCGGAATGTCTTGGGTACTCTCTGGAGTACATTTTTTACACCTGGAAGAACGCCTCATCTAGACTGGGTAAAGAGGCTGCTTTGAAGGAGGCACGCCGGGAGGTTGCTCGCAACCCCTTGCTCAGGAGCTTGTTGCCTGAGTGGCTACAAACCTTTACAAGTAGCCCTGAAGAATTGTCACAAGCTTATAACCCTTTCCTGGGATCCGACTACTGTCCTGTTGAAGGTCCACAGAGTCTCCAAAAAGCCTCTAGGAGACGCAGGGCCAGGATTCCAGCCCGTGCTCCAACAGCCATGATCCCGGCTTCAGTTCCGGTTTACACAGCCATGGATCCATGCACCAGTACCGGCCCGCATAGCTATGTTTCCTTGCTCGATTACCTGGCCCACACAGCCATGGTCCAGGCCTCTGTTCCGGTTCCAGCGGCTCCAGTTCCAACCTCAGACCTTTTCTCAGGAACCCGTCTGGCGTTTGGAGGTCCACGGAGCCTCCAAAAGGTCTCTGGAAGATGCAAGGCCAGGATTCCAGCCCGTACTCCAGCGGCTCCGGCTCCAGTGCCGGTCCCAGCAGCCATGGTTCCGGCCCTGGTTCCGGCCTCAGCAACCATAGTTACAGCCCCAGTTCTGGCCCCAGCAGCCATGGTTCCGGCCCCAGTCCTGGTCCCAGCTGCCATAGTCCCTCCTCAGGTCACTTTCCTAGTCCCTTCTCTAGTCGCTTCTCCAGTCCCACCTCTAGTCACTTCTCTAGTCCCTACTCAAGTCCCTTCTCAAGTCCCTTCCCAAGTCCCTTCTCTAGTCCCCTCTCCAGTCCCCTCTCGAGTCACCTCTCGAGTTCCATCTCTAGTCCCTACTCAAGTCCCTCCTCTAGTCAATTCCCTAGTCCCTCCTCTAGTCCCTCCTCTAGTCACTTCTCGAGGTCCCTCCTTTAGTCCCTGCTCTAGTCCCTCCTTTAGTCCCTGCTCTAGTCCCCTCTCAAGTCCCCTCTCGAGTTCCCTCCGCTAGTTCCTCCTCTAGTCCCTCCTCTTGTTCCTCCTCTAGTCTCTCCTCTAGTCCCCTCTGGAGTTCCGTCTCTAGTTCCCCTCTCGAGTCACGTCTCAAGTCCCTACCCAATGTCCTGGTCTGTTGGAGGTTCCGCTGGGGGTCCTGCCAACTCCATTTCCTGTCCCGTTGGAGGCCCCGTCGACTACTCCTCTGCCGGGGGTCCTACCAATCGTATGTCTGTCCCGTTGGAGGTCCCGCCGTCTACTCTCCTGCCGGGGGTCCTGCCAGCTTCTTGTCCTGTCTCGTTGGAGGTCCCGCCGTCTACTCTCCTGCCGGGGGTCTTGCCAATCCTATGTCCTGTGCTGTTGGAGGCCCCGCCGACTACTCTCCTGCCGGGGGTCCTGCCAACCCTTTGTCCCGTCCCGTTGGAGGTCCCGCCGTCTGCTCTCCTGCCGGGGGTCCTGCCAGCTCCTTGTCCCATCTCGTTGGAGGTCCCACCGACTGCTCTCCTGCCGGGGGTCCTGCCAACCCTTTGTCCTGTGCCGTTGGAGGCCCCGCCGACTGCTCTTCTGCCGGGGTCCTGCCAACCCCTTGTCCTGTTCCGTTGGAGGCCCCACCATCACCTGTCTCACCGGGGGTCCTGCCAACTACTGGTCCTCTTCCGTGGGGGATCCTGCCGAAGCCTGTCCCACTGGCTCCGGTTCCTGTTCGGCCGACACCGGGTCCTGCCCGGCCTCCGGAGCTGTCTGGTCTTCGCCCTCGAGCCCGGCCCCCTGAGTGCCGCGGTCTTCGTCCTCGGGCCCGGCCCCCTGACTCTTCCTGCCGCTGCTTTTGCCCTCATGCACGGCCCCCTGAGTTTGCCCGCTGTGGCCTTCGCCCCTTTTTGAACTTTGCCTTGCCCCCAGGCCGTCCACCCGAGACCCCCTCCTTGGTCTCTGCCTTGCCCCCGGGCCTTCCGCCCGAGACCCCCTCCTTGGTCTCTGCCTTTCCCCCGGGCCGTCCGCCCGAGACCCGTCCTCCAGACCCCCTCCACCCACCCTTTCTTGGCCCTAGTTATGTGTCCTCCCTCCGGTCCCCCTCCACCCACCCTGCTGGACCTTTTTTTTTTTTTTGGGACGTCTGGGATCCGTCCCTTGAGGGGGGGTTCTGTCACGATTCTCATGTTATGTCACGTTTGTAGTTTTGTCTGTGTTGGTGTTTTTCTTGTCTTTGGGTTTTATTGTGTAAAGTGTTCACCCCCGTTTCCTGCCTGTCTGCTTTCTGTCTGTTTCCCTCCCTGATTACCCGATTGTGTTCACCTGTTGTCCTTGTGTTTCTCCTCCCCTGCCCAGCTGTGTCTTGTTCTGTGATTACCCTTCTGTGTATTTAGTCTAGTCTTCCCCTGTGTTCCATGTCGGTTCATTGTTTCCCCTCCATGTTATTCCACGGTCTGTGTTCCTTGTGCTGCTTTGGATATTTTGGATTCTGCCTTGTTTTTTGCCACAGCTTTATTATTTAATAAAGCTCGCTTTTCATTATTCTGCATTTGAGTCCTACCTGCTTCACCCATTCGTAACACATAAAGCTTCTATTTCATTTTTCATTAGGTTGTATCGTACTTTAGCTGGAATATGATTTTGTACATAGATCAAAACTCCGCCACCATTCTTAACTCTGTCCTTTCTGAACAGATTGTAACTTCTGAATCATCAACAGATGATTCCAGGGGGGTATACTGCGAAGCAGGATTTTTGCTTAGCCGGCTAAATTCAGGGAAAACTCCGGCTTTCCGGTCATCCGAAGCTGGTTATCTTTTTAGCAGGCTAGATCTCCATGGTAATATATGCTAAGCAGCTAACCTGGTCGGGACCAGGTTAGGTTGCAGGCTAAGAGCTCAACTCAGTGAAAGCACCGCCTGCTGACCAATCAGAGCTCAGTGTGCGGAGTTTAAAGCGATCAAGTCATATTACAGGAGAAAGGAAATACAGAAAAACTGCCGTCGCAGGAAAGACGGCCGGCAAAAATCACCGACTGTGTGAACATTAATAGAATATCACCTCCATCTTCAGAGCAATCTGACTATTATAACATTAGCGTTAAGAAAGCTTACTTAAATATCGGCCACAACATAAGTAACCGGATCAGAGTACATTAAGTACAGTCCGCGGCGTATCATATCTCCTTATCTGAGTCAGCTGAGCCGTATCTGGCCGTGCAACACTCAGTGTCACATACTGTATGCAGAAGTATTATTTTAAGCAACACATAAGTTGACGAAACACTCGAGACAAATGTAATTGAAGTCAGATCGTGTTTTAGACGGGGCAGTGATATCATAAACCTGTTAATGTACGCATTCAAACACTTTTTCTTTTTGCAGGTGCAGCTATGTGGCTTTTATCCTGGATAAAGTGTTTAAGTCATGGATGTTTAAAGTTTAACTTCTTCATTTTTGACTAGTATTAAAGTTCACTTTTCATTCAGGAAGTATGACGCTGTGCTGTCAGTACGCTTCTCCATGTTTGTGATTGGTCGAATGCTCCAAATACCCCCCCTTTCATGTGAACGCGCACCTAACTAGATAGGACACGGCTGGCTTGAGCGATCCACTTGATAACCAGCGTCGTAGTACAGTTTAGCGAGAGCGCGTATGTTTTCGATTAGGCCAACCGGCTAACTCAAACATATCCAGGTTAGGTTGAACCAGGTTCGTAGTATAGGCCCCAGGTGTGATTCTGAGATAGCCAGTATGTGTATATTATTTGATTCTACCAAATGGCATAGTTCATACACCTTATTCCTCAAACTACACACATTCAAGTGAGCAAGTAAAATTCTCTCATTTGGCAGGTTAACAGAATGTGACATTGTCATGTGTTCAATTAGTTCATATCAGATATACCTTAAAAGTCCAGTGATACAATTAGGTTCTGGAGTGCTGTGGGGGGCGGATTATTAGCTTGTCATGCCTCAGGAAGGCAATCTCTCCCCTCTCCCACGCTTCCAACAATTTAGGGAGTAGATCTTTCCTTTTCATTCTGACTGCATCATAGGCAGATTTTGCGGGGGGGCAGGGGGGGAAATATGTTACAGCATTCCTACGTCGAAAACTGTTCCAATACAAATATTTCGTATATCAATATTTTAATAATATTGTAGCGTGTTCAAGTAACCAAGGGATATAGTAGTTTTCAAATAAGTATAATATGTGCACAGTTATGATAAGTTGTACAGTTATGTAATGTACTGTTGTTGGGGGGAGAGACCGCCCCTTCCATATGAGTGTGTGTACGGCGGGCATGGAAAAGTCATACTCACGGCCCGTCCACACAGCGGCGTGCGCTGACGCTTGCCGGCGGACGTGTCTGAAACTCGACTAACAACCAATCACATGAATCTCCTGCCCCTGACACACAAGCAGCGGTTTGATTGGCTAGAGCTTGTACTGGCATATGATTCGATTGGCTGACGCTTCTGCCGAGACGTCAAAAGTTGAACATTGTTCAACTTTTGCAGCGAGCCACGCCAGCGACGCTCCGCGTCGCTTCCCACGATGCATTTCGGCTAAAAGTGACGTCACCCCATTCAAAGTGAATGGTGAAGCGTCAACGCACGCCGCTGTGTGGAAGGGCCGTCATTGCGGTGAGCGCTGGCTTTATTGCTACTGCAGTGGCAAGCCGTCAGGGCCCTCTAGGCCCTCTGTTAGGGCCTAAGATATTCAAAAAAATATTAGAAAACAATAAAAAAAAATAAAAAATGTTGTTACATTTTTCATTAGTTTTACCAAAATAACTTGATTTAATTGTATTTAAAATAATATTTCCAAAGAAATAAATCCTTCGAATCTGCCTGTTCAGTTTCTGTTGGAATGTGAAGGGTTAAATGCCGTCTCTGCGAGTTATGTGAAGACGAGAGGGCTTGTCGGTCCCTCTCTACATTCACAGAGGGCCCGCTCAATGAGAGAGTAATGTCAAATGACAGTACAATTGACCAATCATATGTTCCCTCTAAATGGGCGGGCTTTAAGTTCCGCCCGCTGTGAGGTCTATGTAAGTGGTACAGTGACGCGTCCTAAAACCCGGAAGTAAGCCTCGCTCGGATTCCCTCGACAGAAAGCAATGGGATTTCTCCATAGGATTTTGGAAAATAGCTTGAAATAAGGTCTGTGGAAAACAAACCTGTTAGATAAATGCACGTTGGGTTCAGCCGGATAATATCCACATGTCTACCCTACTTTTATTATTTTCGAATCATAAATCTAATCGATAGATTTACGATCGATAGATTTATGATTAGCATAAGTTCGTTCATGATGGCTCACTTCAGTGATAGTGATATTGTTGCGAAATTATTAACAGTCTTTTTCAAGATTGAGTTACAATGATAAACTGGAGTGGCAAAGGATCAGCTGAATGGCCCCGCCATCAAGTGCTTCATCCAAAAGGACAGGAGGATGGACTTTGTGTTTAAGTGATTTATCATCAAAGGTAGGCCTAAGTCATTTTCAATGTGGGCCGCCGTGCCGACTTAATTCATTTGTAATTGTTACTTGGCTGTGGGTGCCCTGTCATGATAGGTGTTTATATAAATGATGTTGTTTTGTGTGGTAGAGGGACGCTGTCATTGATGCGTTTCGCACCCCAGGCCGCTGTTTTGATATTCCGCTGAAGTATACGTTGTGACGTAATATCTCTTCTTTTTTTTCCGAGGGAAGGGGGGTCAGAGGGCCTAGGTATAAAAGTCACGGCTCGCCACTGTGCTACTGTATCCGTAGCACCCCATGCAATAGTTGGGACTGTGTGCTGCTGACATCAGTAAAAAAGGTTTGCCCCCCGAAGCGCAACTGTCAAACTCCGCCTATGGACTGCATCAGTGTAATCTTCATTAATGTAGATGTTCATCCCTCTTAGATTTTTGGCTCTCTCCAAAACCGCTAATCTGTCCTTGAACCTCAGGAACGTCACTACTATGGGTCTGGTATTGTTAGCGGCTGGCTTCCCAGTGCGGTGAGCTCGCTCAATCTTAATGCCTCGTTGAAGCTTGAGCTTGTCCACAAGAATGTCTTTAACCTTTTCCTCAGTTTGGGCCCAGGTCTCCCCAGGCTCCTCACCGATACCGTCTAGAACCACGTTGCTCCTTCTCGATTGTTCTTCTGCATATTCCATTTTGTCAGTGACAGCTGACAGGCCGTCAATATTTCGCAAGATGTCAGCTTGCATAGACTTACCCCCTAAACACACCAGGAGCGTCTGCGCCGCGTTACGTTGCGGCTGCGCCGCGCTACGACCTCCTCCTGCGACCTAACACACCAGGCGCGTTTCAAAACGTTGCGGAAGCGGAGCGTCGTGTGTGCAGCCTGCAGTTCTTCTTCTTCTCTTTAATGGCGAATCGCTTCCACTTGGAGCATATATCGCCACCTACTGTTGAGTTATTAAATGTTCATATTAAATCCTTATCCTCAAACTAGTGCTTTTGAGGAATTTGAAGATCAGCTTGTTTGCTTCATTTCTTGATTTACTTTACATATATTGACTTGAAATCCATGTCCTTGATGTTGAGTTGTTCCACTGCAGTTTTCAGAATGAGTCTTTGCCTTGTATATTCCGGGCAGCTAACAAATACATGATGTATTGTCTCTGGTTGTTGGCAACCATCACAATTGCCATTTGGATGTTTTCCAATCAGATGCAGTGATGAGTTTAATCCAGAGTGACCCAATGTTATCCTGCTGTTAATGCTCTGTTCTCTTCTACTACTCCCCGAGTGCTTCCTGTTCCCACTTCCCTTTGTATCTGGTATAAATGTCTTTGATGTTAGCCTCGCAGTTGTTGTTGATTTTGGAATATTTCCTGGACATTTGTACTTCTACAAGTAAGTAGGCTACGTAGTTAAATAGTTTATGTTTGTGTCTGTTTAAATCGGGTTTATTGTTGTTATTTCCTATGTTGTTGTGTTATAGACTACAGACACAGTTAATAATAATTGTAATATTCCAGTTATAAACGACATGAATCAAAGATGTGTTGCTGTATTTTAGTGGTAAAAAAATATGCATTCCTCATCATTATTCTATATATATATAATTTACAGTGCCTGTAAACCGGAGGAGAACGCTGGCATGTATTCTCCTACTTGAAAGACTACGGGGGGATGGGGGGAGCCGGTTTTGGGTGCACCCCCTCAACCAGCAAAGGAGACAACAAGGTGATTTTCATCACCTCGTGGCTGAGCTGAGGCTGGACAGCCAACGACATCACCAATATTTTCGGATGAGTGCAGAGCAGATGGATGAACTGCTGTCCCTCCTGGGCCCTGAACTGACCAGACAATCCACAAATTACAAAGCTGCCATTGAACCCAAGCAGAGACTGGCTGTTGCACTTAGGTCAAATGCCCATATCACTGACCACAAATTTAATAAAGGTTTTATTTTTTAACAATTTCACCCCAAACAACACTTTAAACAGAAACATCAAATATAAACAATCAACACAAAAAAGTAACTATTTACAGTAAAAAAAACAATGAACTCAATTGCTCAACTATTGTTCGTAAAAAGACTCCTGCCAAGCTGAGCTACTGCTGGAGGACAGCATGTCTGATGGCCCTGTAGGTGTTGATTGGGCGCGTGGGGGTTGGGGTACACTTGGCCGAAAGGCTACTGGCCTGGAGGTGTGAATGGAATGTTGAGTGGCGGGGGGATGGTCAATGGGCTGCCAATGTTGCTGGTGTTGGGTGTCTCTTTCCAAGTTGTGGAAGGTGTTTAAAATAGAGATTTTTGCCTGATGTTTTCTGTCTTTGTCCAGTCTTTGCAACATGGGCACAAGACTGAGAGCAAAGTAGTATGACTCCTCTAATTCTGAGTCTGGCATGTGTGGTGCAGTTGGAGGTTCCTGCAGTAGAGATATCAGCTGCTCTCCAAGGTCTGTGCTCTGTGGCCTCCTCCTTGTGTCCCGTGTGGAACGCTGGGCCGCTGCTGGTGTGGAAATGGGATCCCTGGGGCTACGGGACCTAGAGGGCCTTTGCCTCTCTGCAGAGGTTGTGGGTACCAGAGGTGGTGGGGCTGGAGATCCACATGCTGTCCTGGCATGTTCCTCTGTTTCCAATGACAGGGGTGTAGATGCTCTCTCCATGTCTTCTACAGGGGAAGGATTGCTCAAGCTGCTTTTTGAACTATATGAAAAGAAACAACATGAAAACAATTAAAACCTTTTTTCTGGGGATTAATTTATGCAATAGGAACATATTTATGTAATTTAAAATAAAGTCTTTCATACCCTTTGCAATACATCATCACAAATTACAAAATTATATAAATTAAAATATGTGCATACATACCTCCTTTGCTGTACATAGGGCAAAAGGAAGGACATTATGTCTGTATACTTCCAGCCCTTTTGCGTGCCGCCTGCAGATCCACTTGGGAGAGATTTCTTCCTGTTTTTAACAAAAGCATCCCGGAGTGACTTCCATCGTGCCTTGCAAATGTCGACTGAAACAAAGAATAGATTCAGATTAATAACATGATTTCACATATTTTTCTTTGCTTTTTTTTTAGCATTCAGCTATCGCCTAGGATGCGCTACTGTGTATGTAATACAATTTATAATAAATGGTTTTGTCTGCCAAATTATTCTTGTCTGTCCTCACAATTTATCTGACTATAAATGCAAGATTTTCCACCACAGCATACTGTATTTAAACATTATTGAGAGTATTTTGGGTAGTTGTTATAACATATGAATAAAAACAAATTATAATACAAAAATATAATATCATTATAAAGAGTTAAACACAACTGTATTGATCCCTGGGCGAAATTCACAAGATAAAGTATAGTTAAAAAACCAATATTTATAAAAATATAAATACAAAATAATAATAATATAATCTTGATATAGGAAATAAGATATTACTTTATTGTGAAATGCAAGTTTACTGAACAGTTTAACGACTTTCACAAGATGTTAAACTACTGAATGGCTCTGTACTGTACCTACAAGTATTAATTAACTTTAAAACATTAATATGTAGTTGTTACCTTCTACTCCACAAACTGCAGCGACTAAAAACCAGGCCTTGTCCTTTCTGATGTTGTCCTTGTAAAAAGCATTGGTTACATCGTATAAAATTGTGTGTTTCTCCACTTCCATTATGAACACCTCGTCGTCCATTGTGCGTATCGTAGTGGAGGTGTTGTGATGAAGGAGGGGGGTCTGCTAAATTAGTATATACACGGGATGGGCCTGGCCCGGATGCTCACCTTTCCACTTCCTGCGAGGGGGGGGCTGCCTGCCCGACCTTACCTTACGGCTGCGCCGCGGCAAAAATAGGATTCATCCTAATTTTAGAGAAGCGCTGCGCCGAGCCGCTTCTGGGACGCGTCTGAGCCGTAACGCGGCGCGTGTGGTGGAACAGCACCCATTGACTAGAGTGGCCGCGATCCTTACGACCACCGCGGCGCGGCCGTAACGCGGCGCAGACGCTCCTGGTGCGTTTAGGGGGTTACAGTGTACAGACTGTTTTACATTTTGAGTTTTCATGTCATCTGCATCCTTTTGAGTAAATTGAATGCTAGACCTGATTTCCTGAACCTCCCTTGTAATGGCATCCAGCCTCGTGTTAGTGGAATCCGTAATCATTTTAACAAAGCCTCTGAAGTTCTCCTGTTGCTGCTGTAAGAGTGCAGTAAACATGTCTTTCTGCTGATTTAGTAACTCTGTTACCTGAGCAAGAGAGACCAGATCCTCCTCTGGTTTTCCTTCTTTGCTGTCCATCTGCAGCTTCTTTTGTGGCATACTGAAAGCTGTGGTTGGTGAGATAGCTCCGGGCAGATGTTAGCATGTTAGCTGCTGCAGATAGCTCCAGGTAGATGTTAGCTGCTGCAGATAACTCCGGGCAGATGTTAGCTGCTGCAGATAGCTCCAGGTAGATGTTTAATACATTTAAGTGAAGCTAAGGTACATGTGATGGTAGCTAGTTTGTGCTCTTACCTGTGATGCCTCCTCCAAACAGCATAATAACCAGACTGTATCATTACAACTAAGTACTAGTTCTAGATCCTTGACTTTAGACAAACAATTCAAAAGACAAATTGTATTTAAAGACCAATCTTTATTTGAATGTGCCTCTTAACCTGAGATATTAGTTATACTGTAATAGTATTGACAATCTAAAAAAACTGAGCAACTCATTACATTACATTACATTTAGCTGACGCTTTTTTTATCCAAAGCGACTTACAATAAGTGCGTTCGACCAACAAAATACAAACTTGAAGATAACAGAATCATATAAGTACATTAGGTTTCATAGAGCTAAAACATTTCAAGTGCTACTTATTGCAAAGCACTTATATACTAATAAAGGACTGGCTTAAGATAAGCAAGTCCTTTATTAGTATATAAGTGCTTTGTTAATAGTTCTATCGCTCGAAGTGGATGAGTTTTGAGTCTGCGCCGGAAGGCGTGTAAGCTTTCTGCTGTCCTGATGTCAATGGGGAGCTCATTCCACCATTTTGGAGCCAGGATAGCAAACCCACGTGTTTTTGCTGATGGGAACTTGGGTCCCCTTCGCAGCGAGGGTGCAGCGAGCCGTTTGGTTGATGCAGAGCGGAGTGCACGTGCTGGGGTGTACGGTTTAACCATGTCCTGGATGTAGGAAGGGCCAGATCCATTCGCAGCATGGTACGCAAGTACCATTGTCTTGAAGTGGATTCTAGCAATTACCGGAAGCCAGTGAAGGGAGCGGAGGAGCGGCGTGGTGTGGGAACATTTTGGAAGGTTGAAGACCAGACGAGCCGCTGCATTCTGGATGAGCTGCAGAGGTCGGATGGCACATGCAGGGAAAGGACATAATTAATTGGGTGTCGTCAGCGTACCAGTGGTATGAAAAACCATGCGGGCTAAGGACTGATCCGAGCGAGTTTGTGTACAAGGAGAAGAGGAGGGGACCAAGAACAGAGCCCTGAGGGACCCCTGTAGTTAATTGACAAGGGTCGGACTCCGACCCTCTCCAAGTTACCCTGTAGGTACGGTCTTTGAGGTATGAGGTAATGAGGGAAAGTGCAGAGCCTGAAACTCCAAGTTCTTGGAGAGTGCGAAGGAGGATCTGATGATTCACCGTGTCGAATGCAGCAGACAGGTCCAAAAGGATGATGACAGAGGATAAGGAGGCTGCTTTAGCAGACCCGGCAGCAGACATACGTCTCTGGGCGGGCATTTGATGTACCAGGGCAGGCCCACCCCGAAATGTACATTTCCCGGGAAAACTTAATTGTCAGGGGGGGGTCCTCTCTTGAAAATAAAAATAAATAAATCTATTACTACACAACATATTTTAAAAAATGAATGCCATTTCAGTTTTTTGTTACTTTGTTCTGAAAGCTGAACCTGCTGCTCCTCACAGAGTGAAGAGGGAAGAGGCTGTGAATGACTTTACATTGTGGATAAGGGTGGATAGCCCCCATTGTTCTGTGTGTCAAAATGAAAGACAGCCCACACATCAATCATCAAACCGTGGGGTCTTATTTAATTATGTGTTGATTTCCATCAACACGTAATGTTGTATCGATGTATATAGAGATGTACTACAGCAAAAGTATTCTCCGTCGGGACTTCCTGCAACAACACCACGCCGTTATCTTGATTCTGATTGGCCAGAAGACATTATCGAAGATTTTCTATTGAGAAGATGATCACTACGTGACAAAAGTGTTCAAACCGTTTCTAGTCTTCGGTATTTCCAGACAAGTGACTGCTGAAATCAATCTTGCTGTCTGTGCAATTTACTCCGCGCGAGTTGGCGGACTTTGTTTAGCTTACTTTAAAATCATTTTTTCATGGTGGGGCTAAGCCATTTATTGGTATGGCTGTAGCCTACCCAAGTATACCCTGGGCCACTGAACATAATAATAAAACAATTAAAATGTTGTATTCAGCCCTGATTAAAACAGCGGGCCCAAATCCTGGATGGGCGGGCCCGGCCCCATGGGCCCCGCCCATGACGCCGGGTCTGTGCTTTAGCCGTGTGCAGTTCCTCAGTGACAGCAAGGAGGGCAGTTTCTGTGGAGTGACCTGCCTTGAAACCAGACTCAACAGTCACCTTTATATTTCTTATTGTCTAAAGCATTTATTATTTTCCCCCTCTCATATTCAGTGTGGACGGATTGAGACTGCTTGGTGTCCAGAGAGCTGTAGAGACTTCAGGGAGAAACCTCCGTGTGATGGACGTCCTGTCTGTTGGTTTGGAGAGGACTGAGGGTCTTTCCTCAGCGAGGAGGACCAGGCCTGATGGAGGAGCCCATGCTGGGCACAGCTGATACCAACTGCACAGGCCTAGTCTGTCACTTTATTTGACTAAATGTGTTTACTTGTTTACACCTTCTGTCCATATGTGCTTTTTATTTAAAACATTTGGTTCACATTTCAGTAAATTGTATTTGTACTCCTTTTGTCCATTATTCTTACTGAAAATGTTAGATTACACATTCACATCTGACTGAAGATTGGCCCCATTTATTTGTGACGTTGCAAACTCTGCGGTACAAGGCACAAGCAATGTGAAGCTAATCAGCGGATGGAGTGTAGATGTGGAAATAGGTGCATTCGATCAGCTGACTGTGTTTTCACAATAAAAGTAGTTTTAGTGAATGTCCTGTACTGGTCTTAACATCTCATAACATCAGCTTTTAATGTTCCTCTTGGATGTTCTTATTGACCCTCAGAGAAGGAGGCATGTCCTTTCCTAACAAACAAAAATGACAGGAAACATAAAACATATTATTGCAGAACAAGTGTGTTATTTATGAAAGCGGCGTGTATGTGTGTTTAGGGGCTGTAGATATAATTATTTTGTAATTGTAATGGTTTTTTTTTATTTCAACAAAGACGATCAGATTATGAATGAACAGTATGAAGTTCATCAACATTGAAATATATGTTATTATCAAAATAATATTGAACTGTTATCAACACGTAGTGCAACTGTAGAAGCTTGCTCTGTTGTCTCACTGAAAGAATAACTTTTACCACGTTTTTTACAGACAATATTGAGAGATAAATAGTAGCAGTTCTCACTATGTGTTAAATATCTTTGCCTTCAATACATTAAATTAGAAAGCTGACAAAATCATCGTGCTTGTTAACATCTAAATGTAACTTTTTGCATGGAAAAAACCCTCAACTTAACTGATGTGTAGGTGATCTAGTATTTAGTATTGTTTAATGCAGGGGTCTCCAACACGTCGATCGCGGGCAGCTTTTCAGTAGCTCGCCGCTCGATTATCGATTATAGCGTAGTAACGTTGCTTCTTGATTTTTCGGCCGCGGCCGGACAATAAAGTGTTTTTATTTTAGAATTGTTTCTGGCACACAAATATAAAATTGGTCCGTGACGCAGAGATCAAGGAACAGACGTGACAGCGGCACAGCGACACCACACACGGAGCAGTCTGCTTTCTCCAGCAGCACCAGTCAAACCAACGGCAGAATGACCCGCTCTGAATCAGGCCGAGTCGCTGCGGCTCAGAGACACACAGGGAGGGATTTGTGTTTTTGAAAAACACTCGTTATCGTCATGTCAGGTTTTTGGTGGATTCAATCAAGTCTTGGATTGCAGAGTATGAATGTCCTGCTATTTTCAGTTGCAAAATACGTGTGTAAAGTTTGTGAAGGCAGGAGGAAAGCTTCCGCAATCACCGTCTCCTCTCCGTTCCTCCAAACCCCGCCCCCTCCCCTAACGGCTGACAGTGACCCGATAGAAACTTTATTATTTACTTAATCACTGATTGAGATATGATGAAGCTAACTTAATCTCATACATTCATGGGATTTATGCAACAGTAAGACAGAGAATGCACCCACATGCCCTATTTTTGTTTTTATAATGCTATCCTTTTTTAACAGAAGACCGTTGCAAGAAGCTGCTGCTCGACTGCAGAAGCATTAGTTTTTTGTTTTTGAGGATAGAAAAATGTCACACACAGATATAGGGAGGCTAGACCTATACAATTGATTTATTATGGTTTATAATGTAATGTCAAGACGAAGAAGAAGAAAAGATGCCTGAACTGTTCAGTGTCTGTGGAGATGGAGGTTATAAATCTCCAAAATCATGTTCAGCTGAAGTCTCAGAAAACTCACAACATTTCTGGAGCCTTGTAGACCCAGACAACTATAAGAACATTCACCAAGCAGCACTGAAAATGTCTGCTTTATTTGGTTCTGTTCTACAGACCTTTGTGAAGCAGCTTTTTCTGACATGAATGAAATCTAAATACAGAACAAGACTGATGAACATGTAAATTACTCTATTAGAGTGAACCTAAGTGGGTACACTCCAGCAGACCCCTCTATGGTGGACTGCAAGGTGGTTATTAAGGCGATGTATTTACTATGACGGCCATATTAATATGTGAGAAATTGTCGTTTTCTTGGACCTTGATGTGAAGTTAAGATTTTAGATAAGCTTTAGGTATTGCAATTTCACACGTGTACAAAAGTAGCTTAATTCAACTGATGAGTGCTATGTGAATAAATGTAAGCGATGTGATGCAAGTAGCGCTTGGCCACTTTCATTTTTTCAAAGTAGCTCTCAGGTGGAGAAAGGTTGGAGACCCCTGGTTTAATGGAATGTATATCAGTGTATTAAAGTCAATACTTCATTTATTTAAACCAATATCTTTCTTGATTCTTTGTACAGTATGAAAAAAGAGTCTTTGTACCTGTGCTGAAGTTCACTGCTGTGAGGAGTCCAGTTCTGTCTCTCACTCTTTGGTCCAGCCTGTCTGCATCACCTGGACACTGGCTTACACAAAGAGATATATATGTAAAGTACCATGTGTACAAACAATATAACTTATTATCTTCTGTTGAACATGTTGGATTGTGTATTGTCCGAGTCAGGGTCCTTTTTATTTTACTGTAACTTTGGAAGTTGTGTTACCAATGCTTACTGTTTATTTGATACCCATTTGGTAATACAATTAATAAAAACAACAAGGTTTGGGTTCGTTCTTCAGATGACTGTGACGTTAACGTGTAAGCTCAATAATGAACTCCAGCTCAACCAACCATATTGTAATATCTAACTAATCATCTTGAAATATGACATTAATAATTGTAATATACATATCTTATTGTGAGGTTGATTTCACATACACTACTTCAACGTTAGCTTGTCTACATACTTGAGCATAGCCAATTTAAATTAACCATAGCAATGCATATAGTTCCTACCTACATAATAAAATATCTCTCTACGTTACAAGGACGTACGTTTATCAACCTCAAACAGAAGCCGTTTGTTCAACAGTATTATCCCACTTACAGTAACGCTTGTCTATTTTATTTTAACCTTTATATATACAGTCTATTATTTTAACTTGGAGGTTACGATTAGCATCGTTAGCACCGATGTAGCTACCACTCGCTACACGCTAACCCAAGCCTTAACATTCATTACGTAGCTGATTAAAATCATTAACACATAAATAAAGCACTCAAATTTCACTTACCGCAAAACCGCATTCATGCACCGTCTTTTTTAACCGCAGAGCGAGTCACAATAGTCCGATATATAAGCATGAAGAACATACAACCACGGCCGGCTTCAAGTTGTGTTTCCTGGATGAACTGACCAGGCAGAGTCCCTGTAGCTTCACAGAGCAGCTAGAAGAGAGACAAGAAGCTAGCAGCAGCAGTCACTTGACAGAGCCGTCACTCAATGTGACCACGCCTTAATTTATGCAAATACATTAAGACCTAATATAAATAAACATTGTGTTAGGTCGTGTTAGAAAACAATTCACTCACAGATCCATAATCATGAAGGTGGAATCTAACTATATCGATAATAAAATGTATGGAGCCAGGGGTAGAAACATGTTTTTTTCTGCTGTAAAATTGGGCATTTTAACATGGGGGTCTATGGAAATTGCTCCTTTCTGCAGCCATCGCCTATCGGCCAATATATGAACTGCAGTGTGTGGCACTTCCGTATTGGCGTCCCGGCTATTCCCCAGAGTTTGCCGCTTGGTTGGTCCACAGCGCAAACGTATTAGTTTATAACAAAATCCGCATCTAAAATTGTGGCATAGATACGTTATTTTCCCCTGTGGAATTCCAAACTCACATCTCACAGCACATCGTCATAAACAAATACCGGAAACAGACCGGAAACACTTTATTCCGAGTGTGCTTGCTTTTCTCTTTGAAAGTCATCACATAACGGCATTGTAATCAGTGTTGGGACTAACGCGTTACAAGTAACGCCGTTATTTTTGGCAGTAACTAGTACTCTAACGCATTACTTTTTAAATTCAGTAACTCAGTTACCGTTACTACATGGTGCGTTACTCCGTTACTGCGTTAGTTTTTTTATATAGTCAACAGCCAGGTGAACAGAGATGAGATGAGTAAATGTACTTCCTGTGTCACATGCGGAGACGGGCTGTGGGCGTGTTTGTGTTGTTTACTAAAAAGACTGTCATGGCGGCGGCGGAGCTCAAGTCTAGTTTCTCCACCTGGAGATATTCTCACTATTTCACTTTTGTCGAGCACAAAGAAAAGAACGTTTTAGTTAAATGTAAGTTGTGTACTGGCGGGTCAAAGAGCCTATCTACTGCCCAAACCAGTCATTCAAATCTCTTAAAACATCTGCAAAAACAACATGCTGGGACGAAGCTAGTAGCTAACACCACAGAGACTCAGCCGACGCCACTCCACCTCCACCTGCACCGAAGCAACAGCGGCTGGATTTTAACCAAGGGACTGCTAGCCAGGGAAAAGTCGACAAAGCCATTGCACGGTATGTTGTAGAACACATGCAGGCTATTGCCAAAGTGAATTCACCCGCTTACAGGGAGCTAGTTAGCATGATAGCATGTCCGGGCGGCACACAGCATATGGGACGGAAAACTTTTTCCAACTACCTGGAGAAAGAATATACAAAAATGTAAAGCCAGCTAATATCGATGCTATCCAGATTGCATATAATGCATGTCAAGTTGATCAATAGATTGTATTATTCTCCAATGCAATAACAGTACTGAAATTAAGGCTATAAGGGCATTAATATAATGGGAGCCTTTTTTTAAAGTAACTAAAACGTTACTTTTCACAGTAACGCATTACTTTTTGGTGTAAGTAATCAGTAAAGTAACTGAGTTACTTTTGAAATGAAGTAACTAGTAATGGTAACTAGTTACTGGTTTTCAGTAACTAGCACAACACTGATTGTAATACATGGTTCGGCTGCATTGAATATTACATATCTGCCGTAGTTCTCAATTTATAGAGCCCTGATGAGAAGACTTTTAGACAAACATGAGGAACTGCCGCCAAAACTGAAAACGTGACGTGAATCATAAATATATCAGCCATTAAACAACATCTTACATTTCTTTTCACACAATACGTTTCCTTGCAGTATCAACAATAATTCGGCTATCTTTTATATTTGATCCAATTGGTAGATAGGCTGTATTTACACCATAACGGTGCAGAGCTGATATAAAGGGACACCTAGTGGTTAAAGCACGTTATTGAATTTCATTATTTTTATTATTAGATATTAATAGGATCCCTATAAAGTATATTCATTACTCGTTATTCTCTACTAATAGTTAATTAAAGACTGTATATAATGACTATTTTGCACATCCCTTTGAAGATGTCAAGATTTTCTAAGGTTTATAGACATGTCATATTCACAAACGGTGTAGTTATGCATTGAATGAAAAACGTTGTGTATACCTCCAGCAATGTTAACTATGTTGAAGCACTTATTTTAACTGAAATTATACATATGTAGTATACTCTTATAAGATGTATGTAGATAGAATAAGAAATGTGCAGAATACGACAGTTTAATGGTGGAGGTATACACACATATTGATAGATGTCTTGTAATGCACTGTTGAGGAACCTGCGACCCAAGTTTCTCATCTCCGGCCTTGTCAGGTATTGAACAATCAATAAATAAAGAACACTGAATTATTAAATATAAAACACAGAATTTGTGTGATTATACTAAATGATTTACAAATAAACACCACTGCATATGTACAACTGTTACACATGCTGATGTAACGCAAATGTTCCAACTTGGGATCAATAAAGTACATCTTATCTTAAGATGATCGATGGCTACTGCCATATTTGTAAAATGTGCCTCTGAACCTTGACAAGTGCATGTTTCAGGTTATCAATGAACAACAGGAGGGGTCACAGACATAAGACTAGCTGTTAAATAAAGCTCTTCTGACCTTAGCTGGCATGTGGGTATATATATTAATGCTGCCCATTATGGGCACAAGCAATTTTCAACCATTTATTAATTATATGTTTTAAATTTGAGTGTTTCCTAACCCCTAAACCTCCAGGGATGTACACAGTTTAATGCGGGCATCTTCTTATTATGGGAAATACGAAAACGTCTTTTAAAACTACAACTCCCATTAGAGACGTGCCATAGATAGAGAACATGTTGCGAAACACACAATTGCCAGCATGTGTAGTTCTGGGGACGGGGTGGGGGAGGGGGGGACGCGGTGGACCCGTTCAAATCCAGTTTTGGACAGTCTGCCGTGGTTCCATCCCATTTCAAATGCTGTTCGACGCTCTGCGTAACCCTCGGAGCACACTCAAACATCCAATCACAGAGCTTGAGGACTATCACAGGGTTTGTCAAGCGAAGCGGAGAGAATACTTACTTCCCGGTGTAATATTCTGTAAAGCAAATGAGCTGCTCCGACCCTCGGTCCTGACGGACTCCAACTTGTGTTTATTAATCAAAAAACAAATAAATAAAGACAAGGATAATTGTGTGTTATTGTTGAGTAAATAACGTATCTATGCCACAAGTTTAGATGCGGATTTTGTTAAGCTAATACGTTTGCGCTGTGGACCAACACAAGACATTGACGGGGAAGGGGGTAGCAATAAAGATTACACCATTAAACTGTTACACAACATAACAATAATATTGATAGCAGCATCCCTAGCAACCACCTTGGTGACAATGAAAACGTTGTAGACACAATTTCCTGAAGTAATCTTCGTAATAACTAGCAAACTAAAGATGCACACATAATCTGAAATAACAACTCATATTTCTCGCATTAAATGACATCAAAACGTATTTTAAAGCCAAACTAACTTTAAAATAGGCATTTTCCACCGAGAATAAAACGAAGTTCGGCCATGTTTTTTTTTCTGCAGGGAGAAATTTGAAGATCACGTGACATAGACGCCAGACATTGGAATGAATGATGAAAAAAAACGTAGCGATCTTACAATTTCAGAGGCGTTTTTGTAGAAATACTACGTCCTACGTTGTGGACCAACGTAGTTATTACACGTTTTTTTGTGAGACTGGGTTGAAAACTCATATCTGATTATGTTAAATACAACGATTAACAAGGTTATGAGTGGAAGCCTGGAGACATAATGTATTTACACAGAATTATTAAGGATTTAAGAACTACAAAATAAATAAAGCATTACATCAGAGAAGCACAAGCATAGGCTACACACATTGCTTATTCATCAACCAAATAATTTAATACTGTTTCATTCTTTTTTTTTTTTAAGTAAATGATTATTTCAAGATTCCATCTCATCTAAATATCATATCATCTTAAAAAACGTAAAATAAAACTCCACTATTATAACATGTATGCTCTTTGTCACAGTAACGTGATATGCTGCCGCAAAGTGCTATCTCATTCCTGTTTACATCATTTAAAGCTTTTGTAGCCCCACAGACACATTTAGCAGGTGACCTGAGGAAAGTCCCTGAGGATTAAGGGCTTGAGAATTTAAGGTGGACATTTGCCAATCCTGGTGTATGCGAAACATACTTTAACTTTAACAGAGTAATATGTGTGTATTATAACTAGAAATGATATGGAAAAAGGATTAAAAAAGCTATATGGATGAACAGTACTAATTAATGTAAACATTATGAACAGTAGTATAAATACTATTTAATACACGAAAGAGCTGGTAGAAATATAGACGGTATAATATAGAAAAACATAAATATGTAACCATATAGATCAGTATTGACACTTTAAAATATATATAAAAAAGATGAATATAAAATATTAAACCAATTTGGAAAGACAAAATGAGTCAATATGACTTATTTGCAAAGTTAGTCACTGGTCATCAACGGGTGTATGTGTTTGGAAGACAGGGATCTTTCATCATGATATCTAAACATACAATTACACCTGAAAAATATCAAAAGGGGGAGCCAGTATTATAATCCAACATCCTGATCATTGATTTACAGGATATAATGATTCCAGATATGAGAGATCTGAGATGTGTGAGATTGAACATTGTGTCAAGACTGATAACAGGGTATATGCAGGAATCCTGAAGTCAAATTTAATACCTTTTAAGACCTTTTTTAAGACCCTTTCCATATATTTTAAGACCTCATCGCAACTTGGAGTTCTAACCGGTTACATTGGCGACACAATTTACCTCACATTTACTATATTGATTGTAAGATAGCACAACTAAACAGAGTGCAGACAGACTACTGAAGCCTCCTTTCCACATGAACTTCAACCTCTCTGTGAAGGTCAGGGTTAATGCAGTATGCTGCTTTGCTGCTTCTGTACTCCGTGCTCTTTCATTCCAGTACAACCATCAGAAACCATAGAAACCAGTATTTTACCAATACACAAAACAATTGACACAACTTTGAAATATGAAATATATTAAACTTTGGTGAGCTTTAGCGGGGTAATGCCATATAGGAGCTCCCTCACAAATACATTAAATTGGGCTGGGGCTGTCCGGGGCTAAGCCCGGCACATAGGACGATGCTCTGACGTCATCACCCTCACACATTTGTCATATGTTTACAAAAAACAATATATATGTTAAGACTTTTCTCGTTCTTAATATAGACTACATTTAGGGTAGGAAATATCAGTTTTTGAGCATGTCATAAGCATGTTTTGTCTTGACTATATTATAATAAAACAATATAGTATTTATATTATTGAATTGATTATGATTATTATTATTAGTAGAAGTTTAATTGCATTAATTATATTTTAATCTTTATGAGGCTAGTCTTTGGCAGGAAATGCAGACGTATTCACCTGTAAACGCATACTGAACGACATACATGCACATTTACCATTTACCTCACTGTATAAAAAAGTAACTGTTGATAAAAAAAATGTTTCACTCCAGTCGGTTGGGGGGGGGGGCCTCATCTCACAATGTCGCTTGGGGCCCCAAGTTGGCAAGGGCTGGTTGGGCTTAGACCCCGGCCCCACGAGGACGCATACAGTAAAATGCATACGCAAAAAAGTCTTCCGTTCACACGCATTCGATTCATTAACGTGTCCGTTCACACTAGACCGCTGGAAATGCTGGAAAACGCTGTAGTACATATGCCAGGCCTGTAAGTGGTGCTGCTGCCGCCACAAAATACACCAAAAGCAGCGAAGAAGACCCCGGAGCATGGTTGCCCTTCTGTTTATTCTCCGCGGTGGACGGCGTGTTCTCCTGCTGTATATCTCTCAGGTAGTCCACCAGCAGATAACCCCCCCCCCCCACAGAGCGGAGCAAGGCAACGAAACTTAAAATAAGAAGCAGCTATGCATGGGGCCACCTTGAGGGGGTTTCCCGAAATGTCAGTAAATTAAAGGGTGTTTCATGTTGTCGTTGCTGTGGACCTTCTTAATACCTTGGAAAATGCCGTTTAATACTTTTTAATACTTTTTAATAGCCTTAATTTTCGCTAAATTGATTTATCAACTTTTAATACTTTGTAAGACCCCGCGGACACCCTGGATAATCAATCAATCAATCAATCAATGTTTATTTATATAGCCCAATATCACAAATGTTACATTTGTCTCAGTGGTCTTCACAGTGTGTACAGAATATCAGTATGACAATACGACACCCTCTGTCCTTAGACCCTCACATCGTACAAGGAAAAACTTCCAAAGAAAACCCAGTTTTAAAGGGAAAAATGGGAGAAACCTCAGGGAGAGCAACAGAGGAGGGATCCCTCTCCCAGGACGGACAGACGTGCAATAGATGCCGTGTGTAAATTGAAAAGATAATACATTTGCAACATAGGTAGTCCAAATGTTTGGAAATGCATGTGTGTATAATAGGAAGATGAATCCACGAGGATATCCATCCAGGACCTATGATCCAGGACCACAGCCACGACTCAAGATCCAGCGCTCGCGATCCAGGACACAGGACCGCAGGATCATCCATGACTCCGGATCCCAGCGTATATAGACACCAAAAAGAAAGACATTTGGGGAAGCTGGGTTAATCGGAACATGAGTGTACACGGGTATAGACAGAGAGAAGGAAGAAGTAAGATGTCCCCCGACAAACTAAGCCTATATCAGCAAAACTAGGGGCTGAATCTAATCAGCCCTAACTATAAGCTTTATCAAAAAGGAAGGTCTTAAGCGCACTCTTAAAAACGGATAGGGTGTCTGCCGCCCGAACACAAACTGGAAGCTGATTCCACAAATGTGGAGCTTGATAAGAAAAGGCTCTGGCTCCCATTGTACTTTTAAAGATTCTAGGAACAACCAACAACCCTGCATTCTTGGAACGCAATGTCCTAGTAGGACAGTAGGGTATAATGAGTTCTTTAAGGTAAGATGGCGCCTGCCCATTAAGGGCTTTGTAGGCGAGAAGAAGAATTTTAAATTCTATCCTGTGTTCTATAGGGAGCCAGTGTAAGGCAGCCAGAACAGGAGTAATGTGGTCCCTTTTCCTAACTCTGGTTAGTACACGAGCCGCAGCATTTTGAATCAGCTGAAGCGACTTGACTGACTTCTTAGGTACTCCCTGATAATAAAGAGTTACAATAATCCAGCCTAGAAGTAACAAATGCATGGACTAGTTTCTCTGCATCGTTTTGAGGCAAGATATGCCTGATTTTTGCAATGTTACGTAGATGGAAGTAGGCGGTCCTTGAAATTGATTTTATGTGGGCGTTAAAGGATAAATCCTGATCAAATATAACACCAAGATTCCTTACAGTCTCACTGGAGGCCAAATTAATGCCATCCATAGTTAGTATGTCTTTAGATAATTTGTTTCGTAGATTCTTCGGGCCAAGTACAATAACTTCAGTTTTGGTCGTGTTTAACATCAAAAAGTTTAAGGTCATCCACGTTTTTAAGTCCTTAAGGCAGTCTTGAATTTTATTTAGATGATTAATTTCATCAGGCTTGATTGATAAATATAGTTGAGTATCATCCGCATAACAATGAAAGTTTACAGAATGATTCCTTATAATATTGCCTAACGGAAGCATATATAATGTGAACAAAATAGGTCCGAGCACTGAGCCCTGTGGCACTCCATGGCTAACTTTGGTTTGCGTGGAAGATTCATCGTTAACACGTACAAACTGAGAGCGTTCAGATAGATAGGACCTAAACCAGCCTAAAGCAGTTCCCTGTATGCCAACTAAGTGCTCTAGTCTTTGCAATAGGATATCATGGTCGATAGTATCAAATGCAGCACTAAGATCGAGCAAAACAAGAATAGAGACAAGTCCCTTGTCTGAGGCTATTAGAATATCATTTGTGACTTTAACCAGAGCTGTCTCTGTGCTATGATGTGTTCTAAAGCCAGACTGAAAATCTTCAAATAAATCATTGTTTTTTAAGTAATCACACAACTGTTTTGCGACCGCTTTCTCAAGAATTTTTGAGAGGAACGGAAGATTAGAAATAGGTCTATAGTTGGCTAAAACCTCTGGATCGAGGTTGTGCTTTTTAAGAAGCGGTTTTATCACTGCTACTTTGAATGATTGTGGAACATAGCCTGATAATAAAGACATATTCATAATATTTAATAAAGAAGTGCTAATTAATGGAAAAACTTCCTTCAACAGCTTAGTTGGAATTGGGTCTAACATACACGTTGATGGTTTAGAAGAGAGAATCATTGAATGTAATTGTTCAAGGTTAATGGCTGAAAAGCATTCTAGTTTACTATCTAGTGTAATATTAGAACTTACGATTCCGGGAGCTGTTGATAACACTATACTGGTCGAAGGCAAGAGGTCATTAATTTTGTTTCTAAGAGTAACAATTTTATCGTTAAAAAAGCACATAAAATCATTACTACTGAGTGCTAAGGGAATAGAAGGCTCAATCGAGCTGTGGCTCTCTGTCAGCCTGGCTACAGTGCTGAAAAGAAATCTTGCATTATTCTTATTCTCATCTATTAATGAAGAGTAGTAGGCTGCTCTCGCTTTACGCAGTGCTTTCTTATATTCATTGAGAGTAATATGCCAAATTAAACGAGATTCTTCAAGTTTAGTGGAACGCCATATCCTTTCAAGTTGTCTAGACTTTTGCTTTATTTTGCGGGTTTCGGCATTATGCCATGGAGCTAATCTATGTTGTTTTATTTTCTTCTTTTTCAAAGGAGCAACAGAATCTAATTTTATTCGCAGCGCATCTATAGCACTATCAACAACATGATCAATTTGGGGTGGTGTACATTTTGTATAAGTTTCCTCCCCTACATGCAGACATGCTATCGAGTTAAGTATTGGTTGAATCTCTTCCTTAAATGTGGCTATAGCACTAACAGATAGGTTTCTGCTGCAGGAGCCTTTGACTAATGCTTTGTAGTCTAGTAACAGTACTTCAAAAGTTACTAAGAAATGGTCGGATAAAGCAGGATTATGCGGTTCGACTAATAGTTGCTCAATTTCAATACCATAAGTCAGAACAAGGTCGAGAGTGTGATTATAACAGTGGGTTGGTTTATTTACACTCTGACAGAAACCAACAGAATCTAATATAGAGTTAAATGCAACAGTAAGGCTATTTTTATCATCGTCAACATGAATATTAAAGTCACCTACGATAATTACTTTGTCTGTTTTAAGAACCAAAGTTGATAAAAACTCAGAGAATTCTGATAAGAATTCTGAATAAGGACCTGGTGCACGATACACTGTAACAAATAAGATTGGCTGCAAAGTTTTCCAGGTCGGATGCGTAAGACTAAAAACGAGGCTTTCAAAAGAGGTATAATTACATTTTGGTTTAATATTGATAAGTAAACTTGAGTCAAAGATTGCTGCAACTCCACCTCCTCGGCCCGTGCCTCGAGCAATATGAGTGTTGACATGGCTGGGTGGAGTGGCCTCATTTATGCTGACATATTCTTCATGTCTCAACCAAGTTTCAGTGAGACAGCATATATCAATATTATAATCTGATATTAAATCATTTACCAATATTGCTTTAGATGCTAGAGATCTTATGTTTAAGAGACCACATTTAATCTTCCTGTTTTGTTGCACTGTAGTAGTTGTTACATTTACTTTTATTAGGTTATTATGTATGACACCTCTATTAGGTTTTACCTTAAATTGTCCTTGGGCAGACACACACACCGCTAATATTGGGTATTTTATTGGGTTCGGGATTCCTATGGGTGACTGCCTAGGAGAGAGCGCAGAGAAGCGTGTAAGACTGCGACTCTGCCTCCTGGTCTCAACTCCAGTTTGTCATGGATTACGTCCACAAAGCCCTGAAATGTTTGCCGAAATGAGATCTGCACCTTTCAAAGTAGGGTGAATGCCGTCTCTCTTAATCAGACCAGGTTTTCCCCAGAAGGCTGTCCAATTATTTACGAAGCCCACATTGTTTGCTGGGCACCACCAAGACAACCAGCGCTGAAATGATGACATGCGGCTATACATGTCATCATTGATCAGATTGGGGAGGGGACCAGAGAAGATTACGGTGTCCGACATTGTTTTAGCATAACTACACACCGACTCCACATTAAGTTTTGTGCATTCTGATTGGCGTAAACGAACATCATTACCACCGACGTGAATAACAATCCTACTGTATTTACATTTATCTTTAGCCAGCAGTTTAAGATGCGCCTCAACGTCGCCCGCTCTGGCCCCCGGAATGCATGTGACTGTGGAGGCTTCGGTCTCTAAATTCACGTGTCTCATAATAGAGCTACCAATAACCAGAGTTGGCTTCTCAGCGGGTGTCTCGCTGAGTGGGGAATATCTGTTAGATACGTGAACGGGTTGGTGGGGACCTGCGGGTTTCGCGTTATGCCCCTTCTGAACAGTCACCCAGCCTCCCTGCTGCTCGGGAGTTGCCGGGGGACAGCTAAGAGGAGCTACATTTTGCCGGTCCGCACATGCTAACATGGGCTTTACTTTAACTGAGTTACTTTCTAAGATGCGGAGCCGGGCTTCTATGGCTATGATTCCCGCCTCCAACCTAACAACTATACTACATTTAACACATGTATCCTTACCAGTAAGGGAGGCCGGGAAGTAACCAAACATGAGACAGGAAGAGCAGGAAATAGCACCAGAAGGTGGGGAAAGAGCCATGGCTAGCTATCAAGCTAAAGTAGCTACCGTTAGCAAACCCGAAAAGAGTGTAGGCAACTGTGGAGTTACAGTCGCTAAGAGAAGGAGAGTTGTGAGTGCTTAAGCTGTAGTAACGTGTGATTACAACGTCAGGCAGTTGCCGTGATCAAGAGTTTTAAAACGATCGATTAAGTTTAAGTTAATAAGCTATCAGCAACAGAACAGGCACACGGGATACCCGGAGATGAAAACAACAACAACCGGAAGTTACAACGTGCAACGTGCTCACCGCAATAGGTTGGACATGCTGCTTCATCCACACCGGAGGAACCAGGCATGGAGGGAGGTGGCAGAGGTGGATACTTGTTTAAACACCGCAACACCGCAACACTGCAACAGATTAGCCATACTTATTGATGGTAAAATTAAGAACATGACAGGAAAACAAATGAAAGCCCTGCAGCTATGGCTACAGCCATTACATGATCTGTATAATCTCAATTATGGTGGAGCACACTATAATTCCTGGCAGGTTGCTGTTTTATACTTCCTTTTTATTACGCAAATACACTGTAGAAGGTAAATATATATTTGTTAGCAAAACACATTATAAGGTCAACAGGGTTAACATCAGCAGCAGGCTTGGAATTTCGTCATTTTAGGGGCAAGGCCATTTGGCCTTCCCGTTCACATTTTTTTTAAGGGCACAAAGGCCACATGACAGGGCACAAAGGCCACATGACAGGGCACAAAGGCTGTTTGGTTAAATTACGCTGGTCAATCAACATGACTGAAAAGTGTAGCACTAACGTCAACACCAGTCGTTGTACAAACGGCTGAATAGCAATAGTGTTTCTTAAACGTATACGTTAAGTTCAGCCATAAACCACATAAGTCAGTCAGGGGTAGACAGTAAGGGTAAAATTGTATTGTCACTGGCCCCACCATTGTAACCACTGACCCGGAGCATTCGTCTCACCAAAAAAAAATCGACTAATAATGAAGAAAATTAACACATTTGTTGCAATAATTTATGCACTAACTACTTTAATCATCAGTTCTTCCTCATTTTCCTCAATTGTTCATATTTGGTTTATTAAAATAATGATATTGTGGTCATTGTTAAAAATGTCTGCTATTATTATGAGTATTATTATTTGTATAATGCACTTTCTGCCTTCCTGTCATTAGGAGTTGGCTATGTAATTGATTTGATTAGAACCTTCATTATCCTAAACTGGTGGGACATTTCGCCAATACCTTTATATTGTCTAATCTTCACTTACTTGTCAGCATAGGTCGGCATTGATGTACAGAGCCGACAGAAGACCTTGTTTATACTGGCATCATATTGAGAGGTGCAGTGACGCGTCCTGAAACCAGGAAGTAAGCTGCTGGTTCCCTCCACAAAAAGCAATGGAATTTCTCCACAGGGTTTTGGAAAATAGCTGGAAATAAGGTCTGTGCCAACAAACCTGTTTGATAAATGCACGTTTTGTTCAGCCGGATAATCTCCACATGTCTACCCTACTTTTATAATTTTCGAATCATAAATCTAATCGATAGATTATAAAAAGGGGTATAGGACGCGGCACTGCAGCCAACTCCCTGTCACTCCTTTAACTCCTCCGGTGACTTTCTTTTATTTGAAGATTGTTTTTTGCACTGCGCTTTGCCGGTTACCGCTCGTATTAAAAACATTTTGGCGAATGGTTAGGTGGCGCGATAGTCTGTAGTGAAGAAGGAGCGCCCTCCCGCTCACGGGCGGCGCCAGGATTTTTTTGCTGCAGTAGCTTAGCAGTTGCTATATGACCAGTGTTGTGCTAGTTACTGAAAACCAGTAACTAGTTACCATTACTAGTTACTTCATTTAAAAAGTAACTCAGTTACTTTACTGATTACTTACACCAAAAATTAATGCGTTACTGTGAAAAGTAACGTTTTAGTTACTTAAAAAAAGGGCTCCCATTATATTAATGCCCTTATAGCCTTCATCTCAGTACTGTTATTGCATTGGAGAATAATACAATCTGTTGATCAACTTGACATGCATTATATGCAATCTGGATAGCATCGATATTAGCTGGCTTTACATATTCTTTCTCCAGGTAGCTGGAAAAAGTTTTCCGTCCCATATGCCGTGTGCCGCCCGGACATGCTATCATGCTAACTAGCTCCCTGAAAGCGGGTGACTCCACTGTAGCAGTCGCCTGCATGTGTTCTACATACTGTACATACCGTGCAATGGCTTTATCGACTTTTCCCTGGCTAGCAGTCCCTTGGTTAAAATCCAGCCGCTGTTGCTTCGGTGCAGGTGGAGTGGCGTCGGCTGAGTCTCTGTGGTCTTAGCTACTAGCTTCGTCCCAGCATGTTGTTTTTGCAGATGTTTTAAGAGATTTGAATGACTGGTTTGGGCAGTAGATAGGCTCTTTGACCCGCCAGGACACAACTTACATTTAACTAAAACGTTATTTTCTTTGTGCTCGACAAAAGTGAAATAGTGAGAATATCTCCAGGTGGAGAAACTAGACTTGAGCTCCGCCGCCGCCATGATAGTCTTGTTAGTAAACAACACAAACACGCCCACAGCCCGTCTCCGCATGTGACACAGGAAGTATTTAAGTACATTTACTCAAGTACTGTACTTAAGTACAGTTCTCATCTCTGTTCACCTGGCTGTTGACTATATAAAAAAACTAACGGAGTAACGCACCATGTAGTAACGGTAACTGAGTTACTGAATTTAAAAAGTAATGCGTTAGAGTACTAGTTACTGACAAAAATAACGGCGTTACTTTGTAACGCGTTAGTCCCAACACTGTATATGACAGCACGGCGTTAAATAAACAAACAATACCAGTGGGCCAAGCACGAGCCTGTTCATATTGTAGCCTTCACTGCTATTCAAGATCACTCAAGCCTTCAATGTCGAAAACATTCTCTTTATTTACAGAACCAATCAATAGCGTAACACTCATGACTTTCACGTGACACACACCGGAAAACACACACACATACACACACCTGGAAGGGGCGGTCTCTTCCTAACTCCCACCAACAACATTGCCTAAATAACGCACTTTTCCTCCTCTCTGGCCTCCTCCTCCTCCTCCTCCTCCTCCTCCTCCTCATTCTCAGTTCTCTTCTCCTCATTCACAATTCCCCGTGTTAGATCTCACTGTCAGCACGCCTCGAACAATGCGCCATGTCGGAAAATACAACACATTCTTGATTCATTTAAAATGACCATTTGTAACTGAGAGGAGTGACTGCTCATTTCTGCCGAGATGCTCAAAGGGTGAGACGCTGTGTCTGAGAATCACGGACTAGCAGAATTGGTATATTCTGGAGTGGAGCTCTGTAGAGAGCAGGGTGGAGTAAATGAGGGCAGTGGATCAAGAGGAGCGGCGCTAGTTCCACTGCAGCTCGTGGTAGCAGCTACTGGTCCTGCTGCTGCGGGTGCAGCGGGTCAGTTGGCGGGGGCACCTGTTCTTCGTGGTCCCAATCCTCCCGGTTTTCATAGTGAACATCGGGATCCTTGTGGATAGCAGGGTTGTCCGGCTGGACCGGCTCCGTTGGAGAACGTGGTCGTTTACGCTGACTTGTGACTGTGAGAAATGTTTCCATTTTCGATCTACTGAGAATTAGCCAAGTAACAGTTCACAGTAAATTACAACGACCCGCCCCTGATAGATCCCGCGAAAATGTATCATATTTATACACATTCTTGCGGGCTGCGAGAATGTGTATAAATGATACATTTTCATATCAAAACAATGGGGTTGCTAAGCCGTTGCTAGGCCAATTGTTGGAGTTGCTATAGCAACTCCTAGATACCCCCTGGCTGCGGAGCACATCGCGAGCAGCAAACAGCTGTTTGCTTTTCCCCCCAACAACGACAACCGACTCACGAAACGCTATGTTGTAGCGTTGATAAACGAAACAATTTAACTAAATTGCTAGTCAAAATACCAATACCACAGGACATTTTTTTTTACTTTTGACAGGGGCACAAAGGCCACTTTGGCCGTGAATTGCATTTCTTTTAACAGGGCATCACGGCCAAAGTGCGGGGCAACGACGGCCATGGCCGTCGTGGCCGTCGTGAAATTCCCACCCTGATCAGCAGTGAAAGTCTGTACACTGAAAATTCAACAGTGACTTTAATTAAGTGTAGGAGGGAACAACACACTGAAAAACTGAATCGTTGACTTTGATTAAATGTATTATGTCAACATATTTCACACAACTATTAGGTTAGTTAAAAGCAATACTATTAAGTTGAAATAAAAAGAATAGGTTCAACTTAATATTAGTGCTTTCAACTAACCTAAGAAAGGTACAGTATTTGAAATCTGTTGACATAAAACAATTAATTAAAAGTAAGTTTTTTCAGTGTGTCAATAGCTCTACACCGTTCCGGATCGTTATTCATTGGTTGAGCATATTTACATGAGAGCAACAGCTGTGCATGTACATGTTGTCTTTATGTTGGTGTTTTTATGTCAGCCTGAAAGCCATAACTGCTGCTGTGCCATCCCTCTCACGAGTCGACAGATAATATAACTGTGAAAGGAGAGGTGAGACAGGTGTGGGAATATTATAATGAGTAACTGGCTTGGAAATATATGCAGGAACGTGACATGGATGCCAATGGGTCACCAACATCAGATGAATATTCATGTGGGTTGAAACCCTGTTCCTCAGCTAATTGGTGCTGAGTCATGTTTATTCATCTGGCTGCGACAGCTCATCTTGCTTCAAAAGTCCTTTGATGGGCCATTCCTAATGCATGTTTTTGTTGCTTCTTTACAATGCCAATTTTAATCTGAGTTTAGAGAAACTAGATGTTGGAAGAAACAGTGTCCTTACTTTTATAGATGGAGTTCAACACTGAATGAATGCATCCATACATCCCAGATTGCCAGTCCTTGCAGTGTTCCTCGATGGTCAGAAAGACCTCATTTCTGACATCAAAAAACACATGAGGTGCCTTTATTAAAATATTACATAATGACACCATTTTTACAACTTAAGTTTGTAAGATATATGACAAAGTTAATGAATAGTACCACAAAATACATCACTTTTTTTCAAATATTGTTTTGCAGATTTGTTTTAGTTTTTACTTACCATTTTCTAAATGAGTGAAAAGAGTCCTCCCATGGTACTTGTGTTGCTTGTAAATTAATAATCTTAATGTATAAAGCTAACAAATAAAATACAAAGCGCTTTCCAATAACAGCAGAAGTCATTTATAATACAAAGATAATTAAATACACAGAATGTAAAAAAAACAAAACATAAATAACACAGAGAAGAAATTCCCCAAAAAGTTTTTTTTAATGATTTTAAAACACCAGACAGTGTGTGCAGCCATGATCTCCTCAGGTAGGTTGTTATTTAAACCTGCTTCCCTCTTTTTAAAGCGTTTTGGTCCAACCTCTTGACAAACCGTGACATAAACCATAATATGATTATTTAAATTACTGCTAACTTTGGTTGTATTTGTATTGGGTTGCCTTCCTAAATTGTTGTACAATTAGAGTACATCCAACAGGTGTTGCTCATTCTGTTAAAGTTCACCTATTGTGCAAAATCCACTTTTTCATTTTCTACGCATGTGTCTCCTCTGTGTTAGGAGATTCGGAAAGAGAACTTTGAGACATGTTGTGTATATATCATTTAACAAAAAAAGAGAATAATAGGGGACCTTTAAGCATTCTGAATTTATTTTGGACATATCGGTTTTGTGTTTACAACTAGGCCATGTCCTTAGTGAGTGAACGTACTTGTTCGCCTTCAAACCTGCAGTGATTTTTCGCACCTATACTTCCCCTTAATGAAGAGCACTGGGCACTTAGCACTGCATCTGTCTGAAGGAGTTCAGTTTTAATCTTCACAAATAGTTTTCGGTCTAAACTTTTATTTAGAAAGTGCTATGACAAATGCACTTTGAGGAATGAAGTGGCTGAAATTGCCAACACATCACCGCCAGGCATGGCAACAATAATAAGCCAAAAAGCGGACTGTTTCATTCATACAATGTGAGTGTTCCCAGACCTCCTCATACTGCCATTTAAAACGCATTAAAGATTTCAAGTGGCTGTTTAAAACAGCATTGAGGACACAAAGTTCACTTTTTATTTTTTACTTTGAGTTTATCTTTGTAGTAAAGTGCATCTCTAACGAACAGAGTACTGAGATTATTACAAGGACGGCAACATTACTTCTTCATTGGGTCATCATTTATTTTTAATTTCTCATTTAATTTCCTTCAACACTAGTTTTGATTTTGCATAAAGTTGTTTCTAATTGTTCTAAGTTCATCAAAAACCAATATGATTTTCCCCAATTGATTTTGGTGCATTGCAGAAAATAAGCTCCGCTGACTTGTGTGAACCACAGAGCTTACTTCAGACTTCTAACCAAAAACACGTTCATATAACCACTGACTTTGACACGAGGAAACAGGCAATGGTAAAGTGACTTTCAGGTTTTAGGACTAATTTATGCATAACCCTATTTCGGTTTATTGTACAGGTAAATATATGTTAAGTTAAAGTATTGTGATGTATAGAAGGGAGAATGTTGTGGGAGAGTAATGTCCCAACACCTGTTTATACAGCAATGTGTATCTGTTAACCTTATCTGGTAGGGATTAAGTTATACTGTACGTCTTGCATGTAGTTGCACTTAAGGCATGTTTATATGTGCACATGATTTATTAAGGACCTGTGGTGTTTTTGATTGATTATTCAATCATCCATGAATGCTCAGGGAAAAAGGGAGCATTGATCCTCAGGCTAACCAACACAGGGCATGTTTTATAATTCAGTAAGTCAGATAATAATCAGATACAGTCATGACTGTACTGTTGAATTTAGTCATGGTTTTTATTGCTCTGTCAGTAATAATAACATTGCATTTAATTTCTGAGATTTGAGAACAGGTTTGAAGTAACTAGAAAGGTTATCCACGTGACGGAAGCTTCTGAAGCAATGGAGACAGGACTCAGAGAGACATGAGGAGAGCAGGAACTTTGATGACAAACACTGATTCTGAGAATTCACAAGACATGTCGTGTGCCACGAGTTGACACAGCGGATGCCAAACCAATTCTGAAGATCTCTACCCCAGACCCATATATTTTGCTGGTTCTGAGAGAATAATCAACAATGTGCATAACAAGATAAAACACTATAACACCTCTATCAGCTGACGCCAACAGGCAGGAATAGGGAGAGCACAGCCTGGGCAGTACAAACTGATAAACTGGGTCAAAGGTATGGGTCTAGGAAAATATTTTCCCAACATATATAGTTCAAATTAAGTTCACTTCACTTTGAATGGGCAGACGTCACCTTTCCTGACGTTTCAGGCTGCAAAAGTTGAGCAATGTTCAACTTTTGAAGCTTCTGAAGCTTTCGGTGGAAGCGTCAGCCAATCAAATCATATGCCAGTACAAGCTCTAGTCAATCAAACCGCTGCTTGTGTGTCAGGGGCGGGAGATTCATGTGATTGGTTGTTGGTCGAGCTTCAGACATGCTCAGCTCCAAGCTTTTTTTGAAGCTGTAGTGTGGACGGGCCGTAAATGTTGTCAGATTGAGGAAAAAAATCACCAGGAGAGTTTTCTTGACTAATTGAATGAATTCTGGGGGTTGGAGCTTAGACTTTCCGACTTTCAATTTGAAGGACCACCCTAAGACACACCTTAGTAGTGCAAAGATAAATAGCAGATACACCACTATAAAGTAAGCCTGCCAGTAAAACCAAGGCAGAAGAAGAAGAAGTGACGTCAGCGGCTGCATTTGTTTAATCCTCCCTCAGGGACTTATTCCGGTGAGAACGTAATCTACTAGGACAGTTCGAGGGACTAAAGAGTTCGGGGGGAACAAGTACCGGGGATAAGTACTGGCTAAGTACTTGTAGTGTGAAAGCGGCTTTTGACTCTTGTCATTATTCTCCCCTTTTATCAGGGCGTAACAGTGGCATGGTCCACAATCAGTGCACAACCTATGGCATATATTGGGGAATACTTTGTCAGTTTAATCACACATTTCTGCACCATGAGATGATTCTAGGGATTTAGATTACATGGATAGTCTAGAGGATGTCAATGGAGCAACATCAGATCTGGTGGAATGTGTGCCTGTTGTCGACAAGCCAGTGGAGAATGATCCACTTTAAAAAAAGATAATGGATCTCTCCTCTGGCTGGAATCATGTGTCATGTGATGATTGTTTCCTGTGCCCTTGTCTGCAGACAGATGTGTTCTTCAGGGGGAGGACATACTGTACGTCTCACACAGGCCAGAGTTCCCCTTGCTATGAATAGTTGGACAAACATGAAATATATCAACACAGTAATATGTATTTATTGCAGACTCATAATATACCATAACTTCACTTTGTTGCGAAAGTCTGAAGCTTGGTCTGTTAGCAGTCTTGTATGTTCTCCAAATTTGTTCAAAGGAATCAAAAAACACAATTGGTCACCTTATTCATAATTGCTCTGGTGGTTAGTAAGTAAGACTCTACCAATATGGTTGTTATGGAAACTTCTATGCAACAATGCAGAGCCAAAACTCAGGAAAGGATGGAAGCTGGAGAGGCTTTAGTCAAACACTGTTATTTATTGAGAGTATGATACGGCCGGAGAGATCACAGAGTATATCACACTTTCATGTGAGGCAACCAAGCAAACTCTGAAGACAAAGGGTAAAATACATGATCTGTATATCCATAAGGAGGGGCCTAAAAACCCGCCCTTCCTACCTTAATCATTACCAGACATTGGAACAAAGGCCAGTTTGTATTACCAACTCACATGGTCCAACCTTCTCCCCCACAGGAAGGCAGAGGACCTCTTGACCTGTGTCCTCCTCAAGTTACAGGCAGGAGCATATCTTTGTAACAGTTTCTCAGAAAAGCTGAGAATCTCTAGACACAAAGAGATCGGATTAAAATATTCTCTGACAATGGTTAAATAATCAACCAGGATACATTGTAACTGGTTGTCAACGTGTGTTGTGTCCCTACAAGTTTGAGAGGCTACCTATATTGTATATTACTCATGCTAGACTTTATTATTAGAGATCTTGAAGTGGATACTGAGCAGGCAGCATTTCAGAACTATGAATATCTTATTGCAAAGAACTCATGTAGGTTTCTGCAGTATTTGTATCAGCATTGTTCAAAAATACAATTTACTTTTCCCCTGTGCTCCACTATTGAACCTGAATTTGTATTCCAAGTCGTTGTTTAAAGATACTAACTCACCAACCTGAATGTCCTCCTCCATGCCAAGCCAATAGTATTGATATATAAAGGCACTGTGTTTTTTCCTTGACTCCAGATACACTCTAAAAGTCTGGAATGCAACCACTCGAAGACAGGATTGCTTCTTCTGCAATGTGTTCACATTTCTTCCTTTTGAACATGCAGAGGTAGTCTCCATCCGCTGTCATATCTGTCACGGCTAGGCAAACCAGTATGAACCCAAAAGCACGACTCGACAAACAAAGTACAAAAGAAAGTCTTGACTGAAAAAAGTGGCACTGTGAGTACTAGTAGTGATGTTACGTATTGAGCCGAGGATTCAGATCGGTTGAACCACAACGCTCACAATACCCATGGATGTATAATAAGAACGATATTACCCCACCTGTACCCGGGCCCGCTGGTGACACGATGGAATTAAAAGAGCTCAGAACCTCACTTATATAGAGGTCAGAACATGTCATAAGTATACATGGATACAACATAAATAAATGTAGGAATAAAAACAAATAAATGAATAAATAGAGGAATAAATATGTTGCAGTGTTGTCAGGGAGCTTTAGTGTGTGTGCTGTGGCTCAGCTGGATCTCACGACCGCAGGGTCCTTGGTTCAACGCCTGAACAATACGTCTTTGTTGTTGCTTATAAAAGCTACAGCTAAATGAGATAATGTAGTTAATACATTTGATATGGTTTAGCCTTTCTCAGGCTACAACATGGTTAAGTTTATGAATATTATTAAGGTATACAAATTCCTCTTTGCAATGTTTACCAGCCTCCTTAGGCTTTTCAATCACAATCATTCAACTGGAATAAAAACAATATTGTTCACATGAAAATTAGATTTTATGTTCGTTGTTTAGAGTTAAGGCTTTACTCAATGGGAACTCGGTATGAGATCAGGGTTCCCAAACTTTGCCATGCCAAGGACCCCCATATAGCATTATTCTCTGGCGGGGACCCCCCTGTTGCAATTTTCAGTACATTATGATGGAAAATATGACATTAATCCTACAGCTTAATACATTTTCTTAATATATATTTGTATTAATAATTAATAATCAGTTATTCTTCTAAAAAAAAAATGTATGTCATTCATTACATTTGTTGTGTCTTCTGTTATAAACATTCTTAACACAATATTAAACAGTAAACATATGTTTAAAGCATTTTTAAAGTGATTTCTGTCTTTATAATCTTGAACAGTAATATGAACAATTAACATATATTTTTAGCATTTTTTTAAAGCTACTTATGCCTTAATAATATTATATATAATATTCAACAGTAATATTAACAATAAACATATTTATATTCATATATATAAACATCAATATTTGCTACATCCGTGCTCTCATCCAGCTGCAGAGCGAAATATTCACTAGCTCTCACTTGCTCCAAAAGCTGAGCAGATACTCAGTTTCACTCTCAGTAGCGGCAGCTCGATTCTGATTGGCTTGAAGGGCGGTCGTGTGATTTAAAAACAAAAAAATTAAATAAGATATGAATAAATAAAAAAGATTAAAAGATTGGCATCAAAGGAGGGGGGTCGGGGCCCCCACTTTGAAAAACAATGAGAGAGCACACTATTGAGATGTCCAATCTGCCTGTTTTACACACTTTGACCAACAGGGGGTTTGTTTTCAAATGAAGCCCATGATGAAGCCTCATGAGATGAACCCTTTTGCGAACCAATTGGCTGGAAAGCTTCATAAGGCTTCATCTCACCATCACTAACTGTGACCTCTCCGTAGAGGTAACAGGTTAAGGTAACAAAAAACACTCTCACGAGGAAAAGGATAACATAGTATCAAAAATGCGAAAGATAAAGTAAACTCCAAAACTCGTTTCTTAGCTCTTAGCCGAAAACATGGACTTCACGCTGGCAGTCGGGCACATGGGACGAAACTAACTGGCAACAAGACAAGGGAGACAGAATCTATATATAGGCAGGCTAAGGGGGAACAGGTGCAGACAATTAGGGCGGAGTCGACAATCACAGTAGAGGGAAAACACACAAGGGGAGGAAGTGAGGTAATCTGCAACAAGAAGGAAAGGTTACTACAAAATAAAACAGGATACAAGACTGAACTAAACACATTAACTTAACAGATTTTACGAGACATAATATCAGATCTATTGTGATTTTTATTAAAGCAAAAGATGGCATGCATCCCCAAAGGGGTGTGCACATGTATGAAAGCAAGTGTTCAGTGGATTGAAGTCTGAAGTTACGAAGCAAAAACAGCATTGTGTGTGTGTAAAACATGACAAATATTAATGTAAAGTGAAGAAATCCTTTTCAAAAAGTGTAAAAAACTCAAAATGTGGTCAATGTTGATGAAAGTAACAGTGTAAGATACAGTTTTTGTAATACTTGATGTCCTGCTTTAATTTTAGCTTAAACGTTTGACAAACCTGGAAGTTTGTTTCATTTTTTCAGCAATGTTAAGGATGGCCTATGTATACAAAAATATGCATATTAAACTCTTTTAGTAAGATATGTCTGCATTTTCGTCAAAATGTCGATTCGTACCAGAAAACATCTTTGTGTGAAAACTGTTGTTTCACTGTTGCCACAACAGGGAGGATTTCTACACTAAATAATCCACATTCTGAAACTATTATGCTTTTTGGGTCTTCCCTTTCCTGTAGTGTGTTATATTGGTATATAATCCCATTGATTGTAGTACTTTGTTTACTTCCGCGACATCGCTATACGTAACACTCGGACTTCTATTGGCTAGTGCTCCACACACATTGTAGGTAATAGGCTAAGGGGCGGGACATCTCTACACAGAGTGGGCTCTGGTTTCAGACGGAGGGTGAAAAGAGGTGCTGCAGCACAGGCAGTATGAGAAAAATAAAGAGCTTTTTGAACACTAAAGCATGGAAACAGTAGAAGCACTTTAATTATGAACATGAAAATGAGCAGAATTTCTCCTCTTTAAACTGAGAGAAACCATGTTTGTGACACCTGGTTTACAGAACATTACACAATGTCATATTTGTTATGTTTATTTCAAAGACTTCTAAGAATGCAGTTTGGTTTTGTCCTAAAGGTAAAGGTTGGAAATTGCATTGAGGATTAATAATCCCATGATTCTCAGAACAGAGTATAAGATTATCCGGGTACAAAGAAAACAGGTTAAATGATTTGGGCTGAAAAACAGAAGACACAATGGAATAGTTGGCACACCACACTGATGGATTTAATTATTGCAAGGTGCTGGGTTTCACTCCATTCGAATCAATGCCATATTCCACTCTGCGTAATTTGCTGCTTCTTATCCATTTTAAATACACGTGCATGTAATGGAGGAAGGGATGTTAGAGGTGAAAATGAAATCTGTGACCCTCCAGTTGTCATGCTGCCACTGTACCAAGACATCCTGCAGAGTGCTGGATTACTCTGCATATATAACATGTCCCCAGAGACACACAGAGAGATTAGACTCAGTTATTTATGAGGATCTATTGGCAGAAAAACAAAGCAGAGAATGTTGTGACTGCACTAAGTTTAACCAACATACCTGTACAGTGTGCTGCAAAACATCACAACAGCACGTCCTGATCATATGAGACTGGCATATAACTAGATTTGGGTCATAAATGTGTCTGAGTTTAAATTAATAAGGTATTTAAACAAGGATTATTCAAAAGGCAGTGGCAAGCCGTCAGGTATTATATTCTACAACATAATTTAAAATAAAAAAATATTTAAAGAGTTTAGTGATACTTTTCATTAGTTTTATCAAAATAACTTAATTCAATTGTATTTAAAATAACAGTTCCAAAGAAATAAATCCTTCGAATCTACATTAACAGCGTAAACTCGCCTTCAAAATAAAAGCATTTCCATACAAAATAGGAAGCCAAGCCAAATTACACTTAACCAAGAGACCCCGGCACCGCGGCCCTCCCGCAACATCTTGCAGGAAACAGTCTGAGGGCATGTTCATTTAAGGCGAGACACCTCAGGTGAACAGGGTAATTTTTGTAACTTAAAGGTATCAGCTAGAAATTTCTCCAGTTAATTACTTATAATAAGGCAATTGTTTTTTGTATTACAAGTTTTCTGAAATAGCATGTTTAAATATGCAAATTAACCATTATCTCATTAAATATGCGCATGTGTTAACACATTTTGAAATCTGAACTTTGGATAAAGCCAGGTTTGAATTTCTTGTTTCATTTTGTAGTCATATTAGTATCTAAGGCTTTTACAGAAGGGATATTGGATATCTCTTTTTATCACTCCATAAATCAGAAAATACTGTCAACAGCCCTAAAATATCAATTTTCACCATGTTTTTAGGTATACAATGTTGTATAATTTAGGCTATGAATGATATATGAACAAACCCTTCTGTAAAATCCTTCATAATATTGATAGGAATATAACTGGAAGGTTTGGTGTATCTACGTGCTACTGAAGTTGACATTTCGAACTCAGAGTAGGAGAAAAAACTCATTTTGAGAAAACGACCTTTAAAGATTGCAGTGAGGCGCTAGCTAAACCCTCCTGTTCTTTGGATGACAGCTTGCGCATCGACGCACTCCGTGAAGGTATTTCATGTTCGGGGTCATTTGTTTTTTGTATAACCTTGCTTCGTGCAAGTGACAATTGTTGTCGTCTTCTCTGAACGTTTTGTTCGCCGTTCTTTTGCCATTTTGAGATTTCAATTTACTAGCGGAAAGCTAACCAGGAAGTGTTTTAGCACACCACGTGTGGTTGGTTGCTGATACAAAGGAAATGACCATATTTGGATCCAATGAGATTGTGCAGGAGAGACTGAGCTTTCCAACGATATCTCTGATGACATGGTGCACACAGCGGTCGCGGTACTTTATGTTACGTTAGAATGCTAACCTTTGGTGAATTTAGGATAAATCTACAGACGCAAATAGACAAACTATAGTAAAATGAACACTTAAATGTGTATTTTGTACGTTTTCCTTCTAAAAGCCTGAAAGAAAACATGTTATAGAATCAAAATAGCACAAAATCTCAAAATTGACCAGTAGGCCTACTTGAAAAACTATGTTTTTGCCTGCCGGGTCCAACACACTCTCATTCCCTAAGCGTCCAATAGCGACGTTTGGTCAGTGTCCGTGGCGTCCAATTGTGACGCTCCTAGGCTCCTTCAGCGTCATAAAGGGACGCAAATAGCTTTCAACTGATTGCAATGTATTCCCATCTGCGTCGGGATTTGACGCTCATGGAAGCACGGCATTCGTTTGTGTCAGCTGCCGTTAAAGGTAATGTGAGCGTCCATTCCCAGGAGTAAAGGATGGCAGAAGACACTACACTACCCAGAATCCCCAGCTATCGTTTGGACTACACCATGTGCTCTGTTTGACAAACCCCGTGATAGTCCTCAAGCTCTGTGATTGGAGAGTGTGCTCCGAGGGTTAAGCCGAACAGCACTTGGAACCACGGCAGACTGTCCAAAACTGGATTTGAACGGGTCCACCGCGTCCCCCCTCCCCCACCCCGTCCCCAGAACTACACATGCTGGCTATTCTGTTTCGCAACATGTTCTCTATGGCACGTCTCTACTGGGAGTTGTAGTTTTAAAAGACGTTTTCGTATTTCCCATAATAAGAAGTTGCCAGTATTAAACTGTGTACATCCCTGGAGGTTTAGGGGACAGGAAACACTCACATTTAAAACATATAATTAATAAATGGGTGAAAATTGCTTGTGCCCATTATGGGCAGTATTAATATATATACCCACATGCCAGCTAAGGTCAGAAGAGCTTTATTTAACAGCTGGTCTTATGTTTGTGACCCCTGTGATAACATTACATTACATTAATTGATAAGCCTGAAACATGCACTTGTCAAGGTTCAGAGGCACATTTTGCAAATATGGCAGTATAGCCATCGATCAGCTTAAGATAAGATATACTTTATTGATCCCAAGTTGGAACATTTGCGTTACATCAGCATGTGTAACAGTTAAATATGCAGTTGTGTTTATTTGAAAATCATTTAGTATAATCACACAAATTCTGTGTTTTATATTCAACAATTCTGTGTTCTTTATTTATTGATTGTTCAATACCTGACAAGGCCGGAGATGAAATATCTACATACATATTATAAGAGTATAATACATTATGTATAATATCAGTTAAAATAAGTGCTTCAACATAGTTAACATTGCTGGAGGTATGCACACATATTGATAGATGTCTTGTAATGCACTATTGAGGAACCTGCAACCCAAGTTTTTCATTCAGTGCAGAACTTCACCACAGTTGTGTAGGCCTATATGATATGTCAATAAACCTTAGAAAATCTTGAAATCTTGAAAGGGATGTGCAAAAGAGTCATTACATACAGTCTTTAATTAACTATTAGTAGAGAATAACGAGTAATGAATATACTTTATAGGGATCGTATTAATATCTAATAATAAAAATAATTAAATTCAATAACATGCTTTAACCACCAGGTGTCCCTTTATATCAGCTGTGCACCTTTATGGTGTAAATACAGCCTATCTACCAATTGGATCAAATATAAAAGTGAGCCTAATTAGTGTTGATACTGCAAGGAGACATATTGTGTGAAAAGAAATGTAAGATGTTGTTTAATGGCTGATATATTTATGATCCACGTCACGTTTTCAGTTCCTCATATTTGTCTTCTCATCAGGGCTCTATAAATACAGAACTACGGCAGATATGTAATATGTAATGCAGCCGAACCGTGTATTACAATGCCGTTATGTGATGACTTTCAAAGAGAAAAGCAAGCACACTCTGAATAAAGTATTATTATTATTTTTTTTAAATGTTTGCGGTCTGTTTCCGGTATTTGTTAATGACGATGTGCTGTGAGATGTGAGACTGGAATTGCACAGGGAGAAAATAACGTAGGCTATCTTTAGATGCAGATTTTGTTAAACTAATATGTTTAGGCTGTGGACCAACACATTGACGGGGAAGGGGGTAGCAATAAAGATAACACCATTAAACAGTTACACAACATAACAGAAATAATATCGATAGCAGCGTCCCTAGCAACCACCTTGGTAACAATGAAAACGTCGCGATTTCCTGAAGTAATCTTCGTAATAACTAGCAAACTAAAGATCATGTACATCCACTGCACACATAATCTGAAATAACAACTCATATTTCTCGCATCAAATGACATCAAAACGCATTTTAATGGCCAAACTAACTTTAAAATAGGCATTTTACACCAAGAATAAAACAAAGTTCGGCCATGTTTTCTTTTTCTGCAGGAAGAAATTTGAAGATCATGTGACATAGACGCCAGTCATCGGAATGAATGGTGAAAAAAACGGGGTTTGTCAAACAGAGCACATGGTGTAGTCCAAACGATAGCTGGGGATTCTGGGTAGTGTAGTGTCTTCTGCCATCCTTTACTCAGAAAAAATATTTGTTTCTCCGAATCGAAGGGGAAAAATACAAAAGCATTGCACACAATTTAAACCAATCAATGTTGTGTAATTAACAAGGATAATCTGGTGTTTTTTAGTCGATGAGTAGTGCAGATATCACTGTAAAATCAATCGACAGTAAGAGGAATACTTACTTCCGGGTGTACAATTCTCCGTTATCCAATGGGAATGGACGCTCACATTGCCTTTAAGAGCAGCCGACATAAACGAATGCCGTGCTTCCATGAGCGTCAAATCCCGACGCAGATGGGAATACATTGCAATCAGTTGAAAGCTATTTGCGTCCCTTTATGACGCTGAAGGAGCCTAGGAGCGTCACAATTGGACGCCACGGACACTGACCAAACGTCGCTATTGGACGCTTAGGGAGTGAGAGTGTGTTGTCGCCTTAATAAACTATGAATGTTTTATATCTATGTAACGGGAAGAAACTCATCTAACCGATCATTATTTATTTTTTTCAAAATAAAACCCACAATGCTAACGCTGTACCTCTGAATTAGCAACGAGGGAAAAATGCTAACAGATGACTGCACCGAAATTCACTCACAAAACCTTATTATTTATCTTTGCACATCCAACAACCCATCGTTTCACATCGTGAGGTGACACAGAATCGAAGGGTACCCTCATTATTACTCAATTATACGAAATCGCAACTTTATAAACAAAAACAGACATCAAAACATGTGGCGCTAGGTAGCTAAAAATGCTAACATGAATCACCTGTGTCTTTGCTGGTCAAACGTGGTCTTCAATGGCATTACAACGATAAAAACGCTGCTGAAGTTAATCCATAGGTTAATCCAGTGGTTCCCAAACTTTTTCAGTCGGGACCCCGCACAAAAGTGCTTGCAATAGATACTGTGAATTAATTTGGCCTAATTAAAACTGGTTGGCCTTCTTCCCTGAGTAGTAGATTTTCAAATTCATTTAAGGAAAATGTATTAACTACTATTTCTACTGCAGGTTGCAAACGATCACATCACATTACCATTCCTATTCCACACGAGCTTATCAATGACTTGTGTGTAGTGCTGCGTACCTGGACTCAAGTCCAGAGGTTCAGGTTCAGGTCCGGACTTATAAGTCCGGACCTAAACCCATGGCTTGTGTCAAGTTGTGTGAGTAACTAAAGTGAACTTATTGTGAGCTAATTATCAATTGAAAATCAACTAAAATTCAAACTCGTCAGGTTTATTGTGCTCCATTCTAACTTGTCTACATTTCTCTACAAAGTACAAATGTAAAAAAAACACTTTTTGCCACTTAGTCTACAAATGACTTATGACAGCAACTACAGTGAACTACTACAAAGTTCAAACATTTATTTAATTTACCAAACTAAAGTAACCAAACAGTCCCTGAGCTGACTGAGCCTAAATCCCTAAAACTTTGCTGAAAGGTAGAGTGTAGAGGCCAGGGGTTCCCAAACGTTGCCATGCTAAGGACCCCATAGCATTATTCTCTGGCGGGGACCCCCCTGTTGCAATTTTTTTTTTAAATGATGAATACATTATGATGGAACATATTAATACATGTTCTTAATATATATATTTGTATTAATAATTAATAATCAGTTATTCTTCCAAAAAATGTTTGTCATTCATTACATTGATTGTGTGTTCTGTTATAAACATTCTTAACACAATATTAAACAGTAATATCAACAGTAAACATATTTTAAAAATGCTTTTAAAGTGATTTCTGTCTTTATAATATTATATAATTTTGAACAGTAATATGAACAATTAACATATATTTTTCGCATTTTTGAAAGCTACTTATGCCTTAATAATATTATATATAATATTCAACAGTAATATTAACAATACACATTTATATTCATATATATAAACATCAATATTTGCTACATCCGTGCTCTCATCCAGCTGCAGAGCGAAATATTCACTATAGCTCTCACTTGCTCCAAAAGCTGAGCAGATACTCAGTTTCACTCTCAGTAGAGGCAGCTCGATTCTGATTGGCTTGAAGGGCGGTCGTGAGATTTAAAAACAATAAAATAAAATATTAATAAATAAAAAATATTAAAAGATTGGCATCAAAGGAGGACACATAGATTGATAGATATGTAGTTATTAACATCTAAAAAAAAAATGTAACTTTAAAAAAAAAGATTCCCCTTTCCCTCAAACTTTGCATGACCCCCCTGGCGGCCCCCCGGGGGGTCGGGGCCCCCACTTTGAAAAACACTGGAGTAGACTATACGCATTACACTGTTACACACCTACTATACACTGTAGTGACTGTACAGTCAGAGTGTGTACTGTCTGTACACTAGGGGTGTTGAAAATAATCGTTTCTACGATGCATTGCGATGCGGACGTGGACGATTCGGTCTCGATGCAGTGACGGAAGATAATCTGTTATAGAGTAGTAACGTTGCTTCCTGATTTTCCAGCCGCGGCTTTACTATAACGTTTTTTCTGTCACTTTAATATCAAATCGGTCGGTGACGCAGAGATCAGGGAACAGACGTGACAGCGGCACAGCGGCACCAAACACGGAGCAGTCTGCTTTATCCACCAACACAACACCACCAGTCCAGAACCAAAAGCAGAAGGACCCGCTCAGAATCACTCCGTGTCGCTGCGGCACAGGGATTTATGTTTTTCAAAATTAATCGCGTTACAATCATGTCCGGTTTTTGGTGGATTTAATTAAGTCTTGGATTGCAAAGTATGAATGTCCTCTAGCAATTTGCAGACGATATAAACGTGTGTAAAGTTTGTGAAGGCAGGAGGAAAAAAGCTTCCGCGATCACCGTCTCCTCTCCGTTCCTCCAAGCCCCGCCCCCTCCCTGAAAATAATGAGTGACAGGCTGATAGTGACCTGATAAAAACTTTGTTATTCACTTAATCACTGAGATATAATGAAGCTAATTTAATCTCATACATTCATGGGATTTATGTAACAGTAAAACAGAGAATGTAAGTGAGCACCCACATGCAGTATTTTAGTTTGTATATGCTGTTGTAAATACTCCTGTTGTCTGCTGTGTTCAGACTCAGACTGTGTGTGATGCCACATTCAGGACATTCAGTGTAATTTCTTAACAGAAGGCCGTGGCTAGAAGCTGCAGCTAGACTGCAGAAGCATTAGCTTTTTGTTTTTGAGAATGGAACAACTTCACACACGGAGGCTATACTGTTGCGTGAGACATTATATTCAGCAGAAGTCTCCACGTTTGCAGTCAACCAAAGTAGCTTGTAAGTATGCTAACGGACAGAAGAAACACACGACCACATCGCTCAGAGTTTGGCCTGGAGTACTGCCGTTTATTGTAACTGCGCATTAGCATCACCACGTTTCAGGCACATTCTGATGATGTCATACACATGAACTCAAACATGACTTTGTTATTAGACAAATATGCTCAACACTCCCACTCAAAGACATGTTGATAACTCTCTACAGTGGTACACAGAATCCAAATAAACAAAACAAAAGCTTCTCTAGCAGTGTTCAATTTTTATACCTGCAATTTACATTACTCTCCAAACAAATACCCTTTGAACTTGTCAAATTGTGCCTTTGTCAACGGCTTGGTTAGGACATCAGCTACCATATCTGCAGTAGGACAATATGTAATAGATATCTTCCCCTCAGCATGTGCAGATCGTACAAAATGGTATTTGATGTCTACATGCTTGCTTCTCTGTCTGGATACAGGGTTTTTGGATAGAGCTATTGCTCCCTGGTTGTCCTCATGTATCTTCACTGGTACATGTGGGCTATTACGGTCTACCCCTTTTAATAGCTGTACAAGGTACATGCTCTCTTGAGTAGTAGCCGCTAATGCCATGTACTCGGCCTCACAGGTCGATAGCGCCACTGTTGGCTGCTTCCTGCTTTTCCAGGATATAACTGGACCATTTTCAGTTAAGCTGAAACAATATCCAGTTGTGCTTCTCCTATCATTTTGATCGGCTGCCCAATCAGCATCACTGTATCCCTCAAGCTTTAGGCTTTCCTCACTTTTCTTGTAATGTAGCTCTTGGTCTATTGTACCCTTTAGATACCTCAACAGTTGTTTTGCTGCAGCCCAATGTTGTTGTTTTGGTTCTGCTAGGTGTTGTGATAGTTTACTCACAATCCAGCTCAGATCAGGTCTAGTACATGTAATAATGTATATTAAGCTACCTACTATCTCTCTGTATCCTGTTGAATCGATAACTTCACCCTCAGTGTCAAAATGTAACTTTTGCTCGCATGGAGTTGACCTTGGTTTGCACTCTGACATGCCAAACCTCTCTAGCATCTTTTCTATGTGTCTCTTTTGGCTCATTTTGATCTCCCCCTCACTCTGTGTAAAGTCGATACCTAGGAAGTGTTTAAGTTCACCCAAATCTTTCATTTTAAACTTTCTCTTCAACATCTCTTTGACATCACTGAGTGAGCCGTTGTTATTGGCCGCTATAAGTAGGTCATCTACCCATATCAGCAGAATAACTCTTTCTTTGTCAGACTCTTTTCTGTAGACACAATGATCAGCATCATTTTGCACAAACCCATTCTCTGTAAGATGATCATGCAGTAACTTATTCCAGTTTCGCCCGGATTGCTTTAAACCATACAATGACTTGTTAAGTTTGCACACTAAGTGTTCCCCTGTTTTGGATTCTGCCTCAAAACCTTCGGGCTGTTCCATATATAACTCGCAGTCTATTGGTGCATGGAGATAAGCTGTCTTCACATCCATTTGGTGTAGGATAAGATCCTCCTGTATAGCCACCTGCATCAATGTACGTACAGAAGTCATATTTGCTGTCGGTGAAAAAGTTTCCTTGTAATCAATTCCCTCTACTTGACTATAGCCTTTAGCTACATATCTGGCTTTAAAAATCTCAGATCCATCTGGGCTTTCCTTTACTGCATATACCCAACGACCTCCCACTGCTTGCTTGCCCTTTGGCAGTGTGGTCAGACTGAAGGTCTCATTCTCTGTTAAAGAGTTTATCTCCTCTTTAATTGCATCAGCCCACATTTTTGATTTCCTAGAGCCTACAGCCTGCATGTATGTTTTGGGTACGTCACAAGCAACCCTGTAGAAATAATCTACATTTTCACCTTCATCTTTACAATCAGCCTTACACTGATACTCCATTAAATATTCTGGAGCGTTTCTTTGTCTAGTGGGATAGCGTCGTGCACTCTCTCCCTGTTCTCTTTGAGTACCATCTGTCTGGATCTGACTAGCCTCAATATTCTCCTCACTATAGGACTGTACACCCACATTAGGCTCTCTCTGATTCTGGTTCACCATTTTTGTCTCTGCTGGTGTTGTGGGAATAGTTTCTCCATAAGGGTCAAAATCCATATTATGATTTGTCTGAGTCTGACTATCTGCACTACTCTTTGTGATACATTTTACCAGCCTATGTTTCAGGACTTTCCCTGTCTCAGGATAAAATACTTGGAATGCTGGGCTATATTTGTCGTATCCTACAAAAATACCCTTTGCACATCTAGAATCTAGCTTATTCTTATCCTGTTTATACACGTAGCATTCTGAGCCAAATATTTTCATGTTGGACAAGTTGGGTGTTTTGCCAGTAAAAACACGGTATGGTGTCTGCTCTAGACGCTTACAGTAACACCTGTTACGTATCTGTGCTGCTGTCTGTACAGCATATGTCCATAACTGCTTTGGGAGTTTGCTCTCCAATAGCATGCATCGTGACATCTCAAATAAGGTCCTCCAACCTCTCTCAGCAGTACCGTTCTGGTGAGGTGAGTATGGGGCACTTGTCTCGTGCCTTATCCCTTTCGTCCTAAGTAAAGTTTGAAACTCATGCCCAGTGAATTCAGTACCGTTGTCAGATCTTATGCACTTAATGTGTCCATATGGAGCAGTATCCGCTAGGGCTTTTGCTGTATCACTCTTTGCTTTGATAAAGTAGGGAAAAATCATCCCACTATAATCATCAGTAAATGCTATTGCATATCTGTACCCGTCTTTATCTGCTGGTTCTATTGGACCGCATAGGTCTGTATGTACTAGCTCTAGTGCCGTCTTAGCTTTTGCATCTGCCTTCCTGTTTCTGCTTTAAGTAAATTTTCCCTGCATACATGTTTCACAGTTATGGTTAGAAATGTCATGTTTCCCTTTGATCGACATACCTTTAACCACTTTCTCAAGTTTAGACACATCCTCAAAATTACAATGACCAAGTATTCTATGCCATGTCTGGATGTCATGACAACCATTACAAACATCATCAGTATTTTCATCCTCTACTGTGCTAAGGTAATATAGCCTACCATACACATCCATTTTAAACTTAGTACCATTTTGATGAATCAGCCAATCATCACCGTCTTTGAAGCGGACTTCAGCTCCGCTGGCTGTCGCTGCTTTCACGGAGAAAATGTCTTGTGGAAAAGATGGGATGTAAAGCGCTCGTTTGAGCCTCGTTTTCACTTGCCGTCCCTCGCTGTCGAGCAGAACAACTTCGGCTTCTCCTCTCATCTTCGCCATCCCGGTCGTTTTCGTTCCATCTGCCAGCTCTATCACATGTTCCTCGGGTCTAAAGCTCTTATCGATTGTCTTAAACTTTGCCGGGTCATTAATCATGTGTGTCGTGGCACCACAGTCGACCATAAGACCTCTCTTATTTCCTACTTGATTTTGACAGTCACTTATTTTGAAAAAGAATGATGCACCGGTATCATCCTCCGTGTCTCCGTCTGCCTTCTGTTGGAGTCTACCGGACCAGGTCCGTCCTCCGCGCAGATCGTTTGGATATGGCCAGAGCGGGGTCGCCGTCCGGATCTGCCGATGACCTTTCTTAGTTCTGAGGGGAAAGGAATTGTGTCCTTCGACACTATTCTCTGTTAGCTGTACAAAACTAGACTTTGCACTCCAATGAATTGTTTCTTCAAATAAGCACTTTATTACACAGTTCAACAAAAATATATCAATCCATACTATACCACAAAGCGCTTTGGACTCCTTCTTGAGTTCCCACCGTGACAGGCTCGTCAGTGTGAGATCCCAGTTGAAGTGAGTCCCGAATTCTGAATATATCTTGTTCTTTATAGTATTTGCTGTGAAGCCCCCACCTTTGGTGCTCTCTGTGCTGCAATCTGCCTTTTCTGCCCAGCAACACCCAGTTTTAGCTAAGGTCAGGCCAGGGCCATACTCCCTTTTCCTAATTACCTGTTTTAACTGGTTTTCTCACAAGACAGTTGCGCCTGGTGTGGCTCAGGGCCCCACATACCGTACCATGGTGTTCTGTCCTTGAAGATAACAGGATGTAGCCGGCCAGCAGTAAACTTTAACACGTTATTTTTCCACTCAGACAGCTCAATGTTTTTAGCGTTTCCTATAACAGGATTTACTATATCTTATATTCACAGTTACTTTTTGCCTTATCTTTATCCTTCAATCCCCCTTTTGCCCCATTCTAGTGATTGGGGCAACAAAACAACGCTATTGTTTATGTACATTTATGTCAGCTGTTTTAGGCTTCTGTCTCTCTTTCCCACATTCTGCCATACGGTGGTACTGGTGGTGCTGTCGGGAAAGTGTCCATTGCTGCTGCTTCTTCTTCGCCTTCCTCAATGTCTGGGTTGTTTTCTAAGGATAGCAAGGCAAGTTGTTGGCCCAGGGGAGTAGAAGGTGCTATGGCGGTACTAATTATTTTGTCCACCATTGAGCGGATACATGGGATGCAGCAGCACCCGCACAAGGTCAAAATTGCTGCAAACACGGCCATTGATATCTTGTGTAGTTTCATTTTGTGGGGAATTTGGATTATTACTTTGGTCAATGATTTGCCTCCCCCTTTCACCCACTATGATAATGATTATCCTCGGAAGTTGAGTCGATGTCCACACTTGGGGGTTGGGGGGCTTCGGTTGTTTGCCTGATGTTCAGTTGGCCTAGGTCCTGGATGGTGTCAGCGAGGGTCCTGGTAGGTGCTGGTGCTTCCACACACCTGCTCCAGTGGTACCACGTGTCCCCCTTTCCTTGTAGGCGAACGGCATGGGATGTCCTCTGGGTCACTCGGTCGGGGCCGGAGAGCCTGGGGTTGACAGTCAGCCTCCTGCGTCTCGGGTCCCCCTTTCGGCGTCAGCAACCTGTGTGGAGAAATCTGATACAAATCCCTCAAGCCTACGCTCCGGGCTCTGGGGCCCTCGGCTGTTTGACCCACCAGTGCGTGGCAACTTGGAGCCTGTTGGTGGGGTGTCTTAAAACAACAGACGTCTGTGCACAGGTTTTCTAAATTAATTGTGCAGCTTCAGAATCTTAATACTTGGACTGTGCCCACTAAATAAGAACCCCAACATCTTTAGGTAAACTAAATAACATATTTCAATAGCTCTGAATTTCTGACAAGCATCTGTATTTATTTTTAAATGAAATCCCTGAGATCCCATTAAAAATCTAAATATGATTTGAACTGCTAATGTTTCTAGTAAAGAAACACACTAATCTTATGGATTCAAAAACAACCAAAATCACAATACTAACAAAGTGAACGGCTTCCTGGTGATACTGCTTCTACCCGTCAGTGCTTAGATATTATCCCGCTGAAAAAATGAATACAGAATTCCAACAAACTGTCCTCAAATGTCTTTCTATTATGTATTTAGATTAAATGTATATCCCCATAATGACCTCAACAATAAAGTCTATGGCTTTTACTTCTTTACCAGGCTAGTTACATGATGTTGTCCAAATTACATTCTATCTCATTACATTACTATGTTTTAACTTTAACTGTAAATATGTTCTTTCTACATTTCAAACCTTAGTTACTTTAATACCTGTTGAAACATTAGTTGACACATTACTCACAGGTCAGCTTCTTCAGTATTTCATTCTGGACTTACATCTCTCTGGTAGCCCCTTGGCCACTGATTCTTTATCTGTGTTACCTGCTATAACTCAATCAATATTAGAGACATGTCAACATTCATCAAACAGTGTGTTATCCCCAAATATGGAGCAGGTCAATTCTAAAACTGTCAATCAATGATCAGATTGAACAATGGAGTTGGGCAGCAGGTCCCTTTCAGTCCCTAAATGAAAAATGTACATTGTAAAGTTTACACTCCCCCTTTTTTACACATTATCTCATGTGTAAACAAAAACCTGTATGGGAAGAAAACCTTCAGGTCATAATGGATTATAAGACAATACCAAACATTTTTCCCAAATGTACATCCATTATTTCCACAGTAAACACTTCAGTGAAAGTGTTTCTCTCCATCTTTCAGTCCTAAAAGAAACAGAATCTTCAAATGTCATAGTTTGAGTTTCACATTCTGCAAACCGCCACCTCCTGTGGGAGTGAAATATCAAGTAGGTTAGAAACGGTTTCCCCTTTTGTGCAATGTTAGGAAACCTCTCATTTCACACATTATTATCACACAGAAATAATGTGTTAGTCCAAAACATGCTTGATTAGTCATCGTTTTAAATCATGCAGTTGCACTGATCAGATGCAAACATACACTCACTCACACTGTCAGGTTGTAAAGTCAGGTTTTGGTCAGGTACACCTCAGAGTCATTGACAGTGCCTTCCCAAGTTACCCTGTCTGTCAGGGTCAAAGGTCAGTTGGTCTCAGTCTTTTTGGCCATGTGTCGTGCCCTGCAGAGATGTTCCAGCACAGGCCAGCATCCTCCGTCTATAGAAATCTGTATATATGGAGCGCCATCATTTATTAATTCACAATTACAACTATAATGTTCAAGATATCTCTGTTTTCCCAAATTCCCTGAAAAGTGTTAGCCAAAAAATGTCACTTCCTTATTGTACTACTACTGCAGTTCATTTACACCTAATCAATATCAACACGTCTAATAGATGTAATTCAGAAACTTGTGTACATCACTATTATCTTGTGTCAAAACATTATCAGGATCTGTAAAGCTCTGCTATGTATTCCATAACTCATTCTATTAATTTATCTTCAATTCTGGTGCACTTAAAGAACAATGTTAACCTCTTTAACAGTGCGTGGAACCCTGGGTGTCCTGAACATGTAACAATCACTCCTTCCCTTATCCAGGACCTAAAAACAGAAGTAATTTCATCAATGGTTTGTAGCTGAACTTAGGAATCATCCCTCATGGTAGGTATGTTTTTACTTTTTAACATCTCTAAATGTCGGTTAATTACTAACTAAATGAATGTCCATTAGGAGGTGGTGCCGCTAGTCCTCTAAACTCATAATCTGGTGCCGTGCGCTTCCTGTGAAGCTGCAAGTAAGATTTAAAAACCACTGCAGGGTGGGTCGAGTGACCCCTCCTCCCTATTGGTCGTCAATAATATGCACCCTTACTGGGTGATTGAAGGCCCCACATTATTTCCCATTTCAGCATCAGCCCTCTTTACTCTAAAATTACTTTTTAAATAGGAATATGTAGAAATGGAACAAATATTCAATCTTCAGAAAAGTTCTTAACCAATGTCTATCTGGTGAACAGCCAACATATTTTTAAAATGTCAGATGTATAAAAATAAGCCTAAATACTCCCTTACCCTCAAAGTCCAAATCTAGACACAAGGTGAACAGTTTTGGTAACGGACAATTTAATCTAAAAACAAAACAAAATTGGACTTGTGTCCTTGTTATTTGTTCTTCAAAATACATTAGCAAATACCCTGCGAAGTATTCGCAACCTAACTAACCCTCCCTAGGATATGAAATCCATTAATCCCTTTACTCATAGTTAGTTTATATGTCTAAATTATTATGTGTGACCTAATAATCAGATGTCTTGTTTGTCAACCAAGAATATTAAACTTTAATCTTTTCAGCATTCCAGACCATCATTTAAACAAGCAGCCTCCTATCTAAACACTAAGCATTAAGCATTAAGCATTAAGGTTTCTACACCACCCCCTGGGAAACTCTTGCACAATTATGCTGTAAAATCATTGCATCATTCCTCCAGAACAATCTGAGACAAGCATGTCTCAAGATCTTGTCATAATGAGCACAGTCAGTGATGCAGCTGTAGTCAGTGGCAGGGTCCCCAAAAAGCTAGGACCGGCCCTGGTCAGTGGGCTCCAAGGAAACTCTCCCTGGCTTTGGGATGAGGGAAGGAATCACTTGGCCGACACACATTGTCGGCTGTACTGCAGAAATCCCCCAAAACCGCAGCACCTCTTCACACCACTGTTGCCTTGACAACGAGGCACAAGCATAATGTCAATATCTCCTATACTTCTTCTGTTCGCAGTGAGCAACTCTTCACCAACACACTGATTCAGAGAACCCAAAAGGTGGTGCAGAACTACCCAATGCTGTTGTAATCACATCCAGCCACTGAGAAAAACTCAATTTAAATCTCTCTCCCAACGGGTTGCAAAATAAAACGGCTGAGGTCAGGAATGCTGAAACATGTAAGTGTTAAAACAAACTAATGATGATAGTAGTCTGCCTATTCTTTATTACTTCAGTTATAAGTTAATAGGCAAAACAAAGACACCCTCCAACCACTATACTAATCTTTTATCTACTTGGTTAATTCTATTCATTTTCAAATTGTTTATCTAAGTTGTGTTACAAGCATGGTGATGTTGTAACAGAATACAAATAACTGTATTCAATCTGCGCCGTATTTGAAAGCTGTAATGAATTAAAATCAATGTTTAAGGACGTAATATAAGTTAAATATATTGTTAATCTAATTACTGTTTTATTGTGAAGGCATCTCTGGTGAACAGCGGCCTGTGGATTTTATTTTGAAAGGCCGTTCCGGAAATATACTCCGTAATGTGAACACACAGTGAGTTTGACTTCTAGAAACACGGAAAGTTACGATAACAAACGTTCTAATGCATTCACTAAAGTCATGAAAGAGACAACGTTAACGTTACTGTATGTAATATAATTGTTTTCCTTGAAATATAATCAAGTGCAATCCTTAGTTAATGACAAATACCATGACATGCAATGGTACCAATCAGTTCTCAAAACCCCTCATAAAACCACAAAGTGACGTAACTGTATCCTACAAAAACTATGCTAAAAACAGCAAATTATAGTTTCTTATTTATTTCAATATCTACTACTTGAGCTCCCACATTGATCTATTCATTTTCAATGTTATTCACTCCTTGTTTTAAATGCAATACTCTTTCTTCATGCATTTAAGAAGAGAGAGAGAAAAAAGAAGGAGGGGGGTGTGGGTACTCTCACAGACACCCCGGCTTGAACAGGCATTCCATGAGGAGGGGGGCTTCCTTGAAACAAGAATGACTTCGTATCTATTTATCTGACTAGGTTAATATGTGTTCACTTGTATTTATTAATACACTGGACAAATATTGTCGTTACTCTTAATGTCCTTATTCTTATTTATTTGAATGTCCGTGGAGCAACACAGAATATTGAAGAACAGAGGGCAGCTGACCACAAATGAGCTTCCCCTGTTATATAAACATTATTCTGACTGACAAGCGTTCAAAAACCCTCCTGTTTATCACTTAGGCTACTACTTTTTGTTTTATTCATAACCTAAAAATACAATTGTGATGAATAGCTTGCTCTTTTTCTGATTGAAACAAAGAGTACTCTTCTTCAGAATCCGAAAGTGGGGGGAGATTCTTTCACAGACAAATACTGACACCCCGGCTCCGGCTGGAGCTCTCAGCCTTTTCAAGAGAAGGGGGGGGCTTCTTTCAACAACTAACAACAAACTATTGGTATACCAAAACATTTACCAAGATAAAACAAGGTCTTTACGAATCAACAATGACAACCAACAGACAGAACAATCAACAAACAGCAAACATTGTACACAGATATATTAGCTACTGATACGGCGACCAGTTTTACACTGTACTATTGGCTACTTGTTTGACAAGTTTGACACCTTTCTTTTAGATACTAGAGTCTCCCCTAGTTTTACACTGTACTATTGGCTACTTGTTTGACAAGTTTGACACCTTTCTTTTAGATACTAGAGTCTCCCCTAGTTTTACACTGTACTATTGGCTACTTGTTTGACAAGTTTGACACCTTTCTTTTAGATACTAGAGTCTCCCCTAGTTTTACACTGTACTATTGGCTACTTGTTTGACAGGTTTGACACCTTCTCGTTGGACCGCGGCGGATCCTCATAAATTACGGGTTCCACCCGCTTCTCATCACAGATTTGTTTATACCCTTGTTGATCTATTCAGTGCACACCATTTTATTTACGTTTTATCTTTACTTTTTAGCTGAGACAATTATTTCTGCCATTTTCACACAATCCTAAAATGTAGTGGTATTTCAAACACATCTATTTGTTGTAACAGGCAGATGCTTACCTTGATTCTGAATTGCCCGGGTTTTTGATTGTGTGAGATGGTTTCTTGTAAAAGCCGTAAACTCAATGTTTTTTGGTGTCCTCTCAGAAAGTCATCGGTGTCCGGACTTCCCGCTCTAGACCATCACGTCTCGGGGTCACCAAGCTGTTGGAGTCTACCGGACCAGGTCCGTCCTCCGCGCAGATAGTTTGGATATGGCCAGAGCGGGGTCGCCGTCCCGATCTGCCGATGACCTTTCTTAGTTCTGAGGGGAAAGGAATTGTGTCCTTCGACACTATTCTCTGTTAGCTGTACAAAAACTAGACTTTGCACTCCAATGAATTGTTTCTTCAAATAAGCACTTTATTACACAGTTCAACAAAAATATATCAATCCATACTATACCACAAAGCGCTTTGGACTCCTTCTTGAGTTCCCACCGTGACAGGCTCGTCAGTGTGAGATCCCAGTTGAAGTGAGTCCCGAATTCTGAATATATCTTGTTCTTTATAGTATTTGCTGTGAAGCCCCCACCTTTGGTGCTCTCTGTGCTGCAATCTGCCTTTTCTGCCCAGCAACACCCAGTTTTAGCTAAGGTCAGGCCAGGGCCATACTCCCTTTTCCTAATTACCTGTTTTAACTGGTTTTCTCACAAGACAGTTGCGCCTGGTGTGGCTCAGGGCCCCACATACCGTACCATGGTGTTCTATCCTTGAAGATAACAGGATGTAGCCGGCCAGCAGTAAACTTTAACACGTTATTTTTCCACTCAGACAGCTCAATGTTTTTAGCGTTTCCTATAACAGGATTTACTATATCTTATATTCACAGTTACTTTTTGCCTTATCTTTATCCTTCACTTCTTCACCTGATCACGGCCCAGCCCTCTGCCTCGGCCCCTTCCTCGGTGTGGCGTGTCCCACCGTCGCTCCTCTCGCCTCGCTTGGATCTCGTTAGGGCATGTCCTAGCCATATGCCCCATTTTCCCGCATGTGTAGCATTCAGTGTCGGCTAAGTCCATCTTCTTCCCTCTTCCACGTCCTCGTGTCCTCGCCCCGCTAGTCCTCATAACGCCGTCCTCGTCCGTTTTCATGTCACTCGTCCTATATTTGTCAGTGCTCTCATAGCTCCGCAGTTTAGTTTTGAACTCACCGAACGTTAGACGGTCGTTGGTTTGAGTGACGTGCACGACAAACGGGTTGAATGAGTCCGGTAACCCCTTCACTACCATGGCAATCTGCAACCCGTCACTGATATTTTCTTCGGCCCTTCTCAAAGACGTGAATATAGTCTCCGCTCGAATAATATAATCAGTAACAGTCTCGTTGCTTGCTTTGTGGAGAGAAGAGAGTTCACAGTACAGGCTCACGACTCGTGGTTTGTCCTTTCCCGCGTAGTGCTCTCGGAGTATTGCCAACGCTTTTCTTCCATCTCGTTTCGCGTCTCTCATTATGAGTGATAAACTCTTATTATCTAGACACTGCACTAATTCAGCATATGCCTCTGCATTCTTTGTTGCGTCTTATTCAAGTGCTTGTTCGTCGTTGTAGTCTATCGCTGGCTCTTCCAGGATAACTTCACTGAGGCCGCGCAGTTCCATGTGCGCCAAAAACCTCGTCTCCCATAACTCAAAGTTTTTCTCGTCACCGTCGAATAACAACTTAAACCACCTTTGGCCTCCTTGACTGGGCCCATAACCTGTTGCGTGAGACATTATATTCAGCAGAAGTCTCCACGTTTGCAGTCAACCAAAGTAGCTTGTAAGTATGCTAACGGACAGAAGAAACACACGACCACATCGCTCAGAGTTTGGCCTGGAGTACTGCCGTTTATTGTAACTGCGCATGCTCATTAGCATCACCACGTTTCAGGCACATTCTGATGATGTCATACACATGAACTCAAACATGACTTTGTTATTAGACAAATATGCTCAACATATACAATTAATTTCTTTTGGTTTATAAATTAATGTCAAGACATTTATGTTATTGATTTCTGAAGCACTTTCTAAATAATAAAAAGAGAGTTCATATATATTTACTGCATGTATGCATTGATGAAAAATAAGCCATGTGTAGTAATATAGAAAATTGAGGATGCAACGCATTGGTATGCACCGTGATGCACCGGAATATCGAACCGAATCGAAGACAGGATAATCGTAATCGAATCGAATCGTGAGACCAGTGAAGATGCACAGCCCTACTGTACACCATGTATTTTCTACAACTCTACATGTGTACATTATACAGTACATACTACATACATAGTGATGTACATACATACTGTTAGAAATTAAAATCAATGTTGATATGGCGTAATTTGAATTAAATACACTATTTAATTTAAAACAGTTTTATTCTGAAAAAACCGAAAGTTCACACTATTAACTTAATACTTTTATTCAGAAAATGATTCACTTCCGGTTAGCATTAGCATTGTGGTGAAATGCTACGTTTTCAAACCATGAATCGAAGGTGAAATGACATGTGATGTTGTACACTGAGCACACTGGGATTAGCACTCATTTATTGACGCTGAATAACGTTTATCAGGGAATGTTTAAATAACCACAGACACCAGAATGATGTAATTTAGCAACAGAAAAAGACAGGAATTGCATTGGACCCGCCCCACGATGACACCGGCCAATAGGAGAAGACCTCAGATGACAACAGGAAGAGCAAGCCAATAATTGATCTCTTCTACCTGCTGACCTGGGCTGACGGGAGATGAGGAGAGCGCCTCCTTTTGCACACCACTGCATCTTTTGTGTAATTAAATGCTGTTAACTTTTATAAGCTTCCCTTGACTCTTTTCAGTCTCTCCTGCCTTCAAGGAGGTTTTAGATGGTTTAGAACAAAAAGGAGAATATCCGTAAGTGCTAGTATTTTTGCGAGTCCAAGTACCGGTTCCCGACGTTCCGGTTTTAACCGGACTTGAACCGAAACTTTTTACAAGTCCAGTACCGGTTCGGCGTACCGGTACGCAGCACTACTTGTGTGTGCTTGCTTTCCCTTGCAGATCTTCTCAAACCGGAGCTGTTGTTTTGAGACTGCCACTCTCAGTTCATTCTCAATGTTCAGCTTTGATCTGTATTTCGTTTTGATGGCAGCAACAGCAGAAAAAGCCTATCTCACACAAGTAGGATGTTGCAAAAGGCAGCATTATGCCCACAGCTCTCTGACCAATGAGATATTTTCGAGCAGTGTTTGTTTACAATTGAATAATAATAATAATAACAATACATTTGATTTATATAGGTGCACTTTAAAAACAACGTCATCTCAAGGTACTTCACAAAGCTAAAAGGAGAAAATAATAAAATTTAAAAAAATCTTCCCCCGACCCCCCTGCAGTACCTCTGTCATAGTCTGCTCCATCATTCACCAGTAGTTTTCCATTCACCTGTCTCACCTGTTTTCCACACCCACTCGTTAACTCACTCTCTTTCTCTTCTGCACCCATTAGCTTCTGCCAGTATTTAAACTCGCACCTGACACACACTCTTTGCCAGATTGTACTTTGCCTCATGCTTGTCTCTCCCGCGTTCAACACTAGATTGCCTACCCGGTTCCGACCCTGCCTGTCCCCGACCTGCCTGTTTCCTGATCCTGCCTGTCCCTCGACTATCCTGCCTGGCCTATTATCCGACCCTGCCTGTATCCACGCTGACCGCCTCGCTTACTCCCTGACCCTCTGCCTGTCCCTGACTCACCTTCTGCCCGCTGTCCTCCGGTGCGTTATACTGCCCGGTTGGTATTCCTCCGATCCAGTGGAATCTCCAATAAAGGATATTACCAATTCTCCTTGGTTTCTCGAGTGCTGCATTTGGGTTCTCCTTAAGACTGTGACAACCTCCGTGACCCACCACGGCGTCGAGCCCCACAGTTTGAAAACCACTGGGTTAATCCAATGTGTCTGTCCCTTTGAAATTATTTCTGATAATCCATGAGCAATAAACTTGCTTTTCAGTTTCCAGATGTCAGAGCTAGAGACAGCTTCACTCTCATGCAAAACTGTGTGCACGAAGACCACACCTTTTTGTTTTACCATGTGTGTGAGTGGGGAGATCCCCCTTCGATTCTATTGGCTCTAACGGTCAGAAAGAGATGTCAGTCACCAAAATCGACCAATGGGTTCCAGAGAAATGGTAAAACCCCCATTTCCACCCAAATCACCTCAGAGGTGGAGTTTTTTTGCTAAACCTCTCTAAAAAGGTCAAATGTCACTTGTTTTGCATCAATCTTGATACAGGGTACTTATATGTTGTACTTTGGATTCCTAAAGCTTTTAGTATACCTTACCATCATCCAAGGGTAGTTTTCACTATAAGTACAAAATAATCTTTGGACGGACACTATAATTTACAGTTTTTTACTATGTTCAATCTGAATTTTCTTTAAAATAAAAAACATCTATATTGTTCTGACTCTTCTGCATCCAACTCATAGGTTTGTCATTACTTTAAGGAAAAAGATTATTAATGTAACCCTTTTAGAAGGGAAGATAGGTCATTTGTTCTGGGAATGTCATTTTCGAGCCTGAGACCTGAAAAACAGGCTCAGGGATAAACTGGTTAAGACATACAACTGCAACGAAAGTAACAAACACAATGCAATATCCTTTTCAATTTCAAAGAACACAAATTGGGTTGTATACAGGTGTTGTTTTGTGTGGTAGAGGGTCGCTGTCATTGATGCGTTTTGCACCCCAGGCTGTTGTTTTGATATTCTGCTTTAGTATACGCTGCGGCATAATAACTGTTTTATTTTTCAAGGGAAGGAGGGGTCAGAGGTTCTAGGTATAAAAGTCACGGCTCGCCACTGTCAAAAGTAAACTCCATTATGATGAGCATTATGAATACCAAATGTTTCAAATATTGACTTCAGTCAGCAACATTTGCCCAAAAAGTTACAAGTATATATCGAGATAGCAACATGAGAGAAAGATCATAGGCCTGTATTACGAAGCTTGATTTTTGCTTAGCGAGCTAATTTAGGGAAAACTCTGGGTTTCTAGTCCTACGACACTGGTTCTCTTCTTACCGGGGTAGATCTCCATGGTAACTTATGCTGAACGGCTAACTTGGTCCGAAGCAGAGGCCTGTACTATGAAGCCGGATGTTCTCCTAGCGAGCTAACTTCAGATAAAACTCAGGGTTTCCGGTCCTACGACGCTGGTTCTCTTTTTAGCGGGCTAGATCTCCATGGTAACTTATGCTGATCGGCTAGCCTGGTCCGGAGCAGGTTAGGTTCCAGGATAAGAGATCAACTCAGTGAAATCACCGCCTGCTGACTAATCAGAGCTCAGTGTGCAGAGTTTAAAGCAATCAAGTCATATTACAGGAGAAAGGAAATACAGAAAAGCTGCCGTTGCAGGAAAGACGGCCGGCAAAAATCAACTGACTGTGTGAACGTGAAAATTAATAGAATATCACCTCCATCTTCAGAGCAATCTGACTATTATAACATTAGCGTTAAGAAAACGTACTTAAATATCTGCCACAACATAAGTAACCGGATCAAAGTAACATTAAGTACAGTGCGCGGCACTGAGTGCAGACGTCGATGTGTCCCATTATCATTCATATCACATCATATCATATCTTTCCTTATCTGAGTCAGCTGAGCCGTATCTGGCCGTGCAACACTCAGTGTCACATACTGTATGCAGAAGTATTATTTTAAGCAACACATTAAGTTGACGAAACACTCGAGTCAAATGTAATTAAAGTCAGATTGTGTGTTAGACGGGCAGTGATATCATAAACCTGTTAATGTGCATTCAAACACTTTTTCTTTTGCCAGCTGTATTCACCTTGCAGGTGCAGCTCTGTGGCTTTTATCCTGGATAAAGTGTTTAAGTCATGGATGTTTCAAGTTTAACTTATAACTTATAGTTGACTTTTCATTCAGGAAGTATGATGCTGCGCTGTCAGTACGCTTGTCCATGTTTGTGATTGGTCAAATGTTGCTAACCCCTCCCCTTTCGAACACGCACTCAGCTGGACAGAGAAACCCTGGCTTGAGTTACCGAGTTGATAACCAGCGTCGTAGGACCGCTTAGCGAGAGCGTGTGTGTTTTGGATTAGGTAAACCGGGTAACTCAAACATATCCAGGCTATGTAGAACTGGATTCGTAGTACAGGCCTCAGGTCTTAGATTGAATACTGAAGGGATGGTCATAAACTGTGGGAGGTTTCATCTATTATCTTAACTCAAGCTGCCACCCACACATTTTATCTCAATAATTATGTAGTAAGCGAATATTTGATTACTATAAAAATAGAAAAATGCATGTACTGTATATGTATAGTTATGATGTTTATTAAATATATTCTTTTGTTTCGTTGTAATTGTTAGTCACACTGTGTCAGAAGTTTTAAACTTTTAGTAAAAGATATCAAAACATGGAGATTAAAATACAATGAGAAAACATCTTGTAATGACAAAGAAAAACATTTCATTTACGGGTGCAGCAATGCATCGGCTGTTTATCAGTATTGGCACAATTTAGTCACATCAGCAAAAGATGTGTAAAGCGACAATGGCAGATGCTGATGTTTATCGGTTTTGTTTGGCTATGTGAGTTAAAACTGTTGGCAGAGGTTGTGTTTGCCTTCATTTTTGTGACGTCGTATACAATCTGAAGGCCGTCTGTTAATTTGAAGGAACACAACACTCCCGAGGGCAATCTGCCAATATTTCAAAGTCATGCTGCAGAATTACCTCCCTGTCCAGGGAGTTTTTTCCAGGATTGGTAAATGAAATCTAACCTTTGAGAGTTTGGCTGACTTCTGATCACTTTTCTGTGTTGATGCTGATTCAGTCTGTAGTATGGCAGCAGAGCACCGCACACTAAAAAACTGAAACATTGACGTTAATTAAGTGTATTATGACAACAGATTTCACATAACTGTTTTAGATCAGTTGAAATGAAAAAATCACATTTAAATACAAAATATTAGGTCAAACTTAATATTATTGCCTTTAACTAACCTTATACACTTATGTGAAATGTGTTGACATAGTACATTTAATTAAAATCAATGTTTCTGTTTTTTCAGCGCAGGCTCAGCCCAACAATGCCCGAGAAGCCAACTGTCTGAAGCAAAGACACAAAAAACTATTGGTATTGATCATATTTGATTTATTGGCAAAACGGGCGCAGTGTTTCCTTAGTGGCCTCTGCTCTCACTGCAGGGAAAACATCCTTGATTGCTCAGTGTGTGTGTGTGTATGTGTCCCAGAAAACGCACTGCCTCTTATAATGCCTCTTAAGACCATAATATAAATCAGCTGCCTCATGATTTGCCCTTCTCAACTTCATTTCAGGCCCTCTGCAGCAGAGGAAGTGGCACTCCCCTGTCTGTCTTCCTCTTTCTGACATTTGGCATACTGTAAACACACACACACACTTTAGGCCTACTGTACAGTATTATATTCTGTTTATTTGTACAGGGACAATGCACACCAATCAACAATACAACTGTATGCTTGAATGATCATTCAAGCAAATGTGCCATTATTGTAAATGTGCCATGTTACAGCCGTCCCGTTACAACCGTCCCAGGACCACCAGTCTTGCTTCCACCCCCTGTGAACCTGCCTGGTTGCTAGCTTGACCCATATTTAGCTAGTTATATTTGTAGCTTACAAAACAGTGATTCTAATAATACTAGTTTGGGTTCCTAGACATTTGAACTCAAGACAGTATCCAAAAAATACATCATATAATTTTAGTTAATATTTTACCTCAGAAACACACTTTTGCTGATATCTTACGCGAGAAATTCAAACGTGGCTCCTTTTTTTCTCAGCGATCTTACCAACTAACTGCGCATGTGCAGAGTGAGTTTCATCACTCTAGCTTGTTTGTGATTGGAGATATTGAAGGTGTTACAACCGACCAGTGTTACAACTGTCCCTGGTCTCCCCCCAACTACACAACATGAACATATTTTACCGCTAATGTAATTGTTGATTTAACACGTTTCAAAATGATGCCGAAGTAACAACATACTGATACCGGTTAGTAAGAACCATGAATTAATGCTTTGACACGTCTGCAGACAGACGGCAGGCGAAAAACCTTTTAAAATGCGTGTTTTCTGAATGGTGGTCGGATCGATCAGGCTAAACTAACCTGTAGCTGCTCCGTCCAAACTCACAACACCATGATACAGACAGAAATAAAGCAGCGACTGTATTCGACTCATGACGCAGAGAGTCTGTGTTTTGTACTCGTTTAACTTTTGTCCAGTTTCTGAACATATATGAGGAGCTGTGAGCTCTGAGTGCTAACAGCTAACGGCTGATGTTTTGGGACATGTTGATGTGGTGATGGGTTTACAGGTATGTCGAAGATAACATCACATGTATATCCGTTGTTAAAATATTCCCTTAAGATTTCCATCTCTTCTTCCATTCTTTCCAATTCAGTTTAAAATGTGTGCAGAAACAACTGAATAGTAACACACCAAATAAGTGGCACTGTCAGGTGCTGACCAATCACGAAGCTTCATTTCTTGACTGGCAGCAAAAACAACCAATCACAGCAGTGCTTCTCTGGCTGGCTCTGTCATCACAAATCACAAACAAGAAGTGTTCTCCCTAAAGGAATACTCTTTCCGTAAAAGTTGAAATGTCGTTGTGTTTTGTGAAATGCTGTAGTATTTTGTGAAATGTTGTTTTGACTTGCACTTCAGGGCCACGGTATATTTATTTTATTTGATAATGTACACCTACCAGTTTCTGTAGTTAGAATATCAGGTACACTTTAGTTTCCATCTGTATTTCTTTAGGCATGGAAAGAAACCAGAAAATTATCAGACACGGTATGTGAGCGTTTTGGCTCATGCTAGAGGTGAAAATGAAGGCAGGAGAAGGTGGATTGGGGAAACAAATTATGTTTATTAGGAAAATGTCCTATGTCCGCAACTGCGGCAGTCAAAACACCAAAAATACTGCTCGGACCCTGCTCATCTCCGTCAGGAGATCCAGGACCCAGACTACTGCAGGAGAGCCCAGAACCAGGTTAACAGCATGATTTTATTGGGACTCATTACCTGTCTGGTCTCCGGCCAAGCCACTCCCATCACTCCAGCAGCCGGCGCACTAACCACACCCCACTGCCACACGGTATTATTTGGAAAACAGATAGGCTATAGTATTGCAATACGTTTGGGAATGGTACGATTTTACGACACTATCCTTGTGGTACAGTAGGCTACATTTGATTGAGGCATTAGCATGGTGCAGTAGCCAGATGAAGTGGAATCCGGTGTGACTAAAGGCCGGAGGGCGCGCCGGATGAGGCCGGAGGGCGCGTTCTCTCACTAATACTCGAAATACTCAATATCTTTATTTTTCAAGGTTTTGCACGCAAGATATATATTCTTGTTAAACAATATATACTTAGCCTCTTGGTATCGTCAATTGATGAATGAACTCTGAATATATAAGCTTAGGTGTTTCATTGTGTTTTGTCAGATAGACCTATTCCCAAAACACTGCTGTTTTTGGGGCTGTTTTGGGTGTTTCGACGGACTGCTGGAAGAGACCACTGGAGACCCCCCAAACAAAAATCAAAGGTCCGTCACCCCCTGCCCCCCCCCCCCCCCCCCGGCGATCTGGAACGCCCTCCGGCACTCTAGGCCGCCCTCCGGCGCTCTCTGGCACTGTAGACGTGATTATAGCGCCCTCCGGTCTTTAGTCACACCCAGTGGAATCTGTCAAAGCAGCTCCAATCTCTCTGTGTTCGCAGTTCACTGCGGTGATCTGAAAGAGATTTTCAGAGAATTCTAAGAGTTATTTGGATTCAAAATGTCTTAATGTTCATCAACTTTTGTACCTTTGCAGTCTGTGTGTTATGAATAAGGGTAGTATGTAGGTAAATACAGTTAAATGAGAGCTCCCTCTGACAAACGTTCACTGTATAAGCCAATTTCTTGAAATGGGTTTCTCTGACTGAACTGTATGTTATTATGTATGGTTCATTATGTCATGCAAATAACTTGTAGGAAATCCTTTGATATTTTTCCAAATACACAAATCATTTCAATATTCCCAATTATTATATTTCAAAGCTTGTTGGTGGGGTGATAATTGACTAATAATCCAGTGAGAATACTTTGTGCTGAAATAAAGATGTCCAGAATGCTCGAAGTTGTTTTTAATTCTCTGCAGAGAACACCCAATCACCATACAGTGTCAAACTGCACTGTAAGAAACGTACCGTGAAATTCACAGTATGTAACTGGCAGCAATTGACAAGTTACTTACTGTAAAATTAATTACAGGAAGTAACTTGTCAATTGCTGCCAGTTACATACTTTAAAGGTAATCACAGTATTTACATGTTTTTATTTACAGTAACAGTGTAAAATGAAACACAGTAACTTCCAAGTACTGTATTTGTGTTTACCGTAATAGTGTTTTAACTGTAAAATGAAACACAGTCAGGGTTTCCCACACAGACTATACTTGGGCGGGCCGCCCAGGTATATTAACGGCCGCCCATAGGGGCGTTACCCACTCTGGGCCGTCCTCTCTAGGCTTGGCTCCTGAGAGGGACAGGGTGGATTGTCTGACAGCGTTATTCAGTCTATCCAGGCAGCTAGAGCAGGATCCACCACAGCCTGTTACAGGCCAAAGTGGCTAGGATTCCAGCGATTGTGTGAGGGGCGGAGAATAGAGCGGCTATGCGGAAGGCCAGCGCAGTCTAACACACATACATTACCAAATAAGGAGTGAGAGTGACGCGTAGCCAAAACCGGAAGCTGCATACACTCTGGTGGCTACCATTGGCAGCTAACTTTTGTGCTCCGATTTTTACATAAAAATGGAATTATGGATTATAAACAATTGCTTCAAAGCCACAGATACATGATTAACCTATGGATCAACCGATTCAGCCACGTTTTCTCGTTTTAATGCCATTGAACACGTCTTTTGATCAGATTGACAGCTACGGTGAGACGATCTCCCGTTAAAGCTCCGTAAAAGGTACGTGTTGTGATGTCTGTGTTTGCTTCCCCTGTTGCGAGATCGGATCGCTTAGATACTATACTTAAATAATCTGTGGAGTCTCAGCTTTAATCGGATATAATGTATGTGCAGTTTCGATAAGTAATAAGGGTATCTTTATTTTGAATTATGTGCTAAAGTGCTTTTTTTTTTAAATGAATAAAACTGCACGTCCCTGCGGTGTGAATATCGCGCATGCGCATATCGCGGTTATCGCCATGACACGGTATATCGTTCAGCCCTACCACACGGCGAACATTTTGAGAAATGACCCCTTTTTCCCCGGGCGCTGTTCAAAATGGCTGCCCACTGCTCCTAACACTAGGATGGGTCAAATGCAGAGAAACAATTTCCCCACGGGGATTAATAAAGTATATCAAAATCAAAAAAAAATCAAAAATTATGACTTCTGGTGATGTTAGAGATATGAGAAGACTGATCAATACCTCCATAATCTTCAGTGTGGTTAGCTATGAATCTTCCAAAACTTCCAAGTACCTTGTCCTGGACATAGTTTCTACAGTAAACTGTGCAACAGTACAGTAGGCCCACACAAACTGCAAAACACCGGTTCTTTGGGAACACTCAAATGATTTAATTCCCATTTAAAATCAGGAGACTAAATATGAACATTATATGCAGACACAGACGTTGTTCAGAAACACAGAAATATTAGAAAACAATTAAGGTAACAAATCTAGTTTGATGGATGCTGTATACAATATATACAATAATGTGTGTGTGTGTGTGTGTGTTTTATCACGGGAACATAGTATCTGTCCCAGGCTGTTTGAAGAGCAAGCATGGGAAAACAAAGACAGCGTTTACCTGTTTGCATCCAGCTAGTCACACACAGTTACAATCACACTCCCTGTAATTGACATAATGGATAGATAGTTTAGCTTCTCACTATCATTTGCTGTGGCCCACTGATGTTAACGATCGTAACTGAAAGGCTGCCTACCAAACGTAAACATTCAGCCACGTGACTCGCAAACTCTCGCGAGAGTTTTACACAAGCCGGATCCTTTCTAGCCATAACCAACTCACAGACTGCATCGGGCGCTGAAATTGCCGCCGTTTGAGCATCAGATCTGACGACGCTGATTGGCTGAAATTATGTTTCGGCGGCATAGTTTACAGATAGCAACAGTCAGCAATGTGTTGGCTGAGTGAGGGCTCCTTTCTTAGCGCCCAGACGTGTGTTACATCTCCTTTGGCAAGTTGCTGTGTAGCTGTGTCTGCTTTTCACAAATTCTGAACTACGCCTTTTCTCTTCCCCAGGACTTTCCATTTAAGGTTGTTAACTGTGCAGCTCTTATCTTTATGCAAAAATTGTGATTAACTTGGGATTTACTTTTCCTTGTACTGATTTCAACTTTCTCTTTAGCTATACTAGTTTGTATACCTTTCTATTATTATTTCAGTAATTAGGAATCACATGATCATGTTGTGTCACACAGCACAGATAAGTAAGTGTGTCATACACACACTTACTTATCCATCCATGCTGCTTGGCATACCAACCCTTCGATTCCACCGGGTCCGTCTGCGTCACGGCTGCGCCGCGGTTTTGGTCCGGCCTCCTCCGGCTTCATACCCTACCGGGCGCGTTTCAGGAGCGTTTCAGAAGCATTTCAGAAGCGGAGCGTCTTGCCTGCCGGCTCGCAGTTTTTGTTAATTTTGGCATATGTGACCCGCTCTATCGAAATCAGTCGGAAGTCGCAACGGCTCATTTCAGAATAAACGTGGATTTACGTAAAAAACTATTTTTTCAGGGTTTGGGTGTTTTGTTTGATTTTAAACAAACCAAGTCTTGGCTTTCAGAATATGAAACTTTTATTTCCAAAATCACACGATAAGTACATTTTTGAAGCTTGTGAAGGGACGAAGACAGGCACCTCTCACTCGCACTCTGCTCTTCCAGCAGCGCCGCCCCCCTCCCTCCGGCTGACATTATGAACGTAAGAGTAAAGTAATCATAGATAACACGGCAGGATCCTTTACAGTTTGTTTTCATCTGATTTAAATTAAACAGAGTCTTGGATTTCAGAATATTAAACTTGTTTCGGCAAATTCAGATGATAAATATAACTTTGAAGCTTGTAACGGCATAATTACAAGCGGAGAACGGAGTAATTTAACGCCACAGCAGGCACAACAACAGCCGGTGTTTCTCGTGAGGGTTTTCCCCGGGAAACAAACACAATACACACAAACGCAAAAATACACAAACACACACACGCACGCACGTATACACTCACACTCGCGAGCTTCCCCTCCAAACGAAAATATCTTCCCTCCGTAGTATTTTGATCATTTGCTCCACTAATAACCAATCAGATCGATGGATTCCAGAGAAGAGGAAACTTTAAAGGCCTTTTTCTCAAAATGAGGACTCTGTGACAGTCATTATATAATGTGACATATTTCGCTTAATATTTGGAGTACAAAAACAATCCTGATATCATTAGAAAGCTAGGAATATCCTCTTTCCAACCGTGTATACAACTCAAAATATGTCTTCGGGTCAATGCGACTGATTTCGATGGAGCAGGTCACATATTTCCTGGACAGGCTACTTTTGTACAGACAAAGTTAATAATAATTGTAATATTCCAGTTATAAACGACATGAATCAAAGATGTGTTGCTGTATTTTAGTGGTAAAAAAATGCATTCATCATCATAATTATTCTATATATATAATTTACACAGTGCCTGTAAACCGGAGGAGAACGCTGGCATTTCTCCTCCTACTTGAAAGACTACGGAGGGATAGGGTCTGCAAACAAATTATTTTGGGGATTGACAGGATGCTCTGACCGGTCCACTTCCCGCCCGGCGCTATGCAACGCCTCACGTCGAAAATAGACTTGCATCCTATTTTTAGCTGGGACGCTTCTGAGCCGTCACACGGCACGTCTGGTGGTGCGTCTAGAGTGGCCGCGATCTCTGCGAAAGCCGCCGCGCCCGTAACGCGACGCAGACGGACCCAGTGGAAGTGACACAAACTTAATTAAACATCTTCTACACTTGTAACTCCTTGAAACAGTATGTGCGGTATATTCTTATGTATGTGCATTATTGGTGTCTTCACAGGTCTCACTAAAACATCTATTAGAAAGCTGCAGCTGATTCAGAACGCCACTGCTCGAGTCCTCACTAACACTAAGAAAGTGGATCACATCACTCCTGTTCTGAAGTCTTTACACTGGCTTCCTGTGTGTCAAAGAATAGATTTCAAAATACTGCTGCTGGTTTATAAAGCACTGAATGGTTTAGGCCCAAAATACATTTCTGACCTCCTGCTAAATGATGAACCATCCAGATCTCTCAGGTCTTCAGGGACTGGTCAGCTTTCTGTCCCCAGAGTCAGAACTAAACATGGAGAAGCAGCGTTCAGTTATTATGCTCCAAACATCTGGAACAAACTCCCAGAAACCTGCAGGTCCGCTGCAACTCTGACTACTTTTAAATCCAGGCTGAAGACTTTTCTTTTTGCCGCTGCTTTTAATTGAACTATTCACATCTTAGACTGCACTGTAACTTTTATCCATGTAATTTTTCTTTTGATGTTTATTTTATTATCTTACATATCTAATGCTCGCTAGCTAATTTGATAGAAAAATAGAGAAATGTGTGTTGGAAAGATAGTTAACATTCACTAGCCAGTTTGTTGGATAGATATTGCTAACGTGAATGAACCCAAATAAAATGCATTGTTTAAAACACTAAAAATGCTTAGTCTGAATAACTAACACATGTGAATTTGAACTGGTGGTGGGGAAAGGTTATTTATGTGAATAAGCAGAAAGGAAGTCTTAACTCACTTGACCTTACCTGACATATGACCTTTGGTATCCATTGTATACACCATAACCATTGTATAAGTGTTATTAATAAAGTTTATTTATAAAATAATGAAAGCTGATTTAAAAATCACAAACTCTTACTTACAGTTTTTCTCAATTGCTAAACCCTCTATTTAGAATCAAAATGCATTTCTTCAAAACAAGAACATAGACATCTAAACAGAAACACACCATAACTGCAAAATGCACTTACATGACCAAAACTGAAAATACTGGTCACAAAAAAGAATAAGTCGATCGAAACAGAACAAATTGTCCTCTAATGAGACAAATGTGTTTTCATAACTGAAACTCCGGTCACTATAATAACACATTCTACCATAACAACATACATTTCTTGCAAAGTGCTCTGAGGCACTCAAAACTAAAAAGACCCCTTCCAAAACCAGATACCTTCTCCAAAAACAAACATTTGTCAGCTCATTAGAAGACTATTTGAACAGTCATTACTAAGTGGCACACTAAATACTGACTACAATCATCAATACACAAACCTCAAGCTATCGATATTGAAACTGAACGAAAAACTGACAAGTTGGGAGAAACAAACTTACATATAGGAAAAACAGTATGTTACTGTAACTATGTCATTGTTTTTATTGTCTCATTTTCAGAAGAGCACCGTAACAGAAACAAAAGATGAATAGCAATACACTGGAAACAAAATAACATGGGTAAATGATGTAAATCAGCAGTAAAGCAGAGAATGAGATCTATATAGCTTTACTGATCTGCTCGTTGGCCTCTGTCTGGCCACATAGCCTCATCTACGTCACAGCGTATGTCTTCCCTTGCAAGGCGGCAGCGTGGGAAATATCTCCTTGCGTGTCGACACCACCCTTGACAGGATTCCGCAGAGATGTCCCGACAGCCAGCATTCATTGCGTCCAAAAGGGGCATTCTGTCATGAGGATGATGGTCACAAACCTTCCATCTCCAGGCAGAGAAGAACTCCTCAATGGGGTTTAGAAATGGGGAGTATGGAGGGAGGAACTCCATGGCCATGTGTGGATGAGCCTCAAACCATGCCCTCACGTCACGAGAGTGGTGGAATGCCACATTGTCCCATATGACCACGTGAACCGACCTCACTCGATCCCTCTCTTCTGGTGGCACCAGTCGGTCATACAGGACATCCAGGAAGGCAAGGACACATTGCGTGTTATATGCTCCCATTACAGGGATGTGAGCAAGGACGCCTTGTGTCGAGATAGCCGCACACAATGTTATGTTTCCTCCCCTTTGGCCTGGAACAAAGACTGTTGCTCTGTGCCCAATAAGGTTCCTCCCACGTCTCCTCACTTTGGAGAGGTTGAAGCCTGCTGAACATCAGGGTTCCCTCTTCCTCTGTGAACATCAGGGTTCCCTCTTCCTCGCTGAACATCAGGGTTCCCTCTTCCTCTCTGAACAACAGGGTTCCCTCTTCCTCTGTGAACATCAGGGTTCCCTCTTCCTCTCTGAACATCAGGGTTCCCTCTTCCTCGCTGAACATCAGGGTTCCCTCTTCCTCTGTGAACATCAGGGTTCCCTCTTCCTCGCTGAACATCAGGGTTCCCTCTTCCTCTCTGAACAACAGGGTTCCCTCTTCCTCTGTGAACATCAGGGTTCCCTCTTCCTCTCTGAACATCAGGGTTCCCTCTTCCTCTGTGAACATCAGGGTTCCCTCTTCCTCGCTGAACATCAGGGTTCCCTCTTCCTCTCTGAACAACAGGGTTCCCTCTTCCTCTGTGAACATCAGGGTTCCCTCTTCCTCTCTGAACATCAGGGTTCCCTCTTCCTCGCTGAACATCAGGGTTCCCTCTTCCTCTCTGAACAACAGGGTTCCCTCTTCCTCCGTGAACATCAGGGTTCCCTCTTCCTCTCTGCACATCAGGGTTCCCTCTTCCTCTCTGCACATCAGGGTTCCCTCTTCCTCTGTGAACATCAGGGTTCCCTCTTCCTCGCTGAACATCAGGGTTCCCTCTTCCTCTCTGAACATCAGGGTTCCCTCTTCCTCTGTGAACATCAGGGTTCCCTCTTCCTCTGTGAACATCAGGGTTCCCTCTTCCTCTGAACAACAGGGTTCCCTCTTCCTCTGTGAACATCAGGGTTCCCTCTCCTTCTGTGAACATCAGGGTTCCCTCTTCCTCTCTGAACATCAGGGTTCCCTCTTCCTCTCTGAACAACAGGGTTCCCTCTTCCTCTGTGAACATCAGGGTTCCCTCTTCCTCTCTGCACATCAGGGTTCCCTCTTCCTCTCTGCACATCAGGGTTCCCTCTTCCTCTGTGAACAACAGGGTTCCCTCTTCCTCTGTGAACATCAGGGTTCCCTCTTCCTCGCTGAACATCAGGGTTCCCTCTTCCTCTCTGAACATCAGGGTTCCCTCTTCCTCTGTGAACATCAGGGTTCCCTCTTCCTCGCTGAACATCAGGGTTCCCTCTTCCTCTGAACAACAGGGTTCCCTCTTCCTCTGTGAACATCAGGGTTCCCTCTTCCTCTGTGAACATCAGGGTTCCCTCTTCCTCTGTGAACATCAGGGTTCCCTCTTCCTCTCTGAACAACAGGGTTCCCTCTTCCTCGCTGAACATCAGGGTTCCCTCTTCCTCTGTGAACATCAGGGTTCCCTCTTCCTCTGTGAACATCAGGGTTCCCTCTTCCTCTCTGAACAACAGGGTTCCCTCTTCCTCGCTGAACATCAGGGTTCCCTCTTCCTCTGTGAACATCATGGTTCCCTCTTCCTCTCTGAACATCAGGGTTCCTTCTTCCTCTGTGAACAACAGGGTTCCCTCTTCCTCTGTGAACAACAGGGTTCCCTCTTCCTCTCTGAACATCAGGGTTCCCTCTTCCTCTCTGAACAACAGGGTTCCCTCTTCCTCTGTGAATATCAGGGTTCCCTCTTCCTCTCTGAACATCAGCCCTCCCTCTTCCTCGCTGAACAACAGGGTTCCCTCTTCCTCTGTGAACATCAGGGTTCCCTCTTCCTCTCTGAACAACAGGGATCCCTCTTCCTCTGTGAACATCAGGGTTCCCTCTTCCTCTCTGAACAACAGGGATCCCTCTTCCTCTCTGAACATCAGGGTTCCCTCTTCCTCTCTGAACAACAGGGTTCCCTCTTCCTCTGTGAACATCAGGGTTCCCTCTTCCTCTGTGAACATCAGGGTTCCCTCTTCCTCTGTGAACATCAGGGTTCCCTCTTCCTCTCTGAACAACAGGGATCCCTCTTCCTCTGTGAACATCAGGGTTCCCTCTTCCTCTGAACATCAGCCCTCCCTCTTCCTCGCTGAACATCAGGGTTCCCTCTTCCTCTCAGAGCTCCTCTACCTACTCGATCAGCCATTTTGTTCACACAAACCTCTTACTGAAGTGAGGGAGGTCTTTTATAGGATTCTCACTAATTACAATTACTATAGGAAAGTCATTGATATCAGCTAACAGTTACATCATTACTGTAAGGTATACAGTACATTCCATGCAGTTACCTTTTTCAATGGGGTGATTGACTGATAACAAGTGTTAATATGTTGCACATCAAGTGTCAATTAGTGTAGGTATGGTCTAAGTTTATGAGGAGTAAGTGTTATCCACTGTGAGAAGATTATTTTGTTTTGTAGACATGAGTTACACAAAAGATTTTTGATATTTGTGTAGAGAATTGTAACTTCAGTTAGAGAATTGTGTGATCTGTTTTGCAAAACACTGCTTAGCATCTGCATGTTGTGTGATATCAATGATAAATGGTATACTGTTGTAGAGAAATGGTTTTCTGTTTCGATGGCTGTGCTGTTGGTTTGATGAAAGGAATTTTGATTCTAAATAGTGGGTTTAGCGATTGAGAAACTGTAATATTTCAGTGTACAAAGACTGTCTGCACTCTGAAGACCAAGGGCAATCAATATAACCAATTCAAAGTGCTGCACTTTGAAGAAAACAAAAGACAGGAAGCAGACCCCTGTAAGGAAGACACTAATGTATTCTCCCCTGAATCTTTTTAATATTTCAACTTAACTAATTAAATACATTTGATGTTGAGGTGATTCGTGTTGTTATATGCAATGGGCACGGAGGTGAGTGGACATTTGGAATGCCACTATATGGTGGAGTCCTCCTTAGGCATAAGGAGTTGTGTGAGTTCTCGAAATTAAGTTACAACATTTTCTATCAATGTCTTGACAGGATGATAGATGAGCTACGAAGCAGATTGGTTTGTGACGGAGCAGATAAATGGCATCAGACTGCCATACAGCAGCAGATGTCTTCCTAATTGAAGACTCAACAGCTCCTCGCTTAACAACACAAGATAACAGTCTGTAAAGAAGCAATTGCTGTCACGAAACAGTTCCTGACCAGAAGAAGAAAAGAAGGTGCAATATAAGATTCGGGAAGTATACAAGCTCCTCGGCCCTGACATGTGATTAAAGTCTGAGATAGGTCTGTCATACAGCAAAAACATCATTCCTGTTAGCAGCTGCAGTTGCACAACATAATTCAGTGCTCTCCACTGGCTGAACACACGGTTAGGAAGAACCATGGGCCGGAACAGGCTCAAAAACATGGCAGTGATGTCCATTGGGAGGGGGCTTGTGTGTGCCACAGGCCGTGTCAGTGTTGTAGAACTATTTTCAATTTCTAACCTAGAAAGTTTGTTTATACTGTAATGGAGAAATCAAAAGAAATATTGAAAGAGAGTCAAACGGAAAGACTGACAGACAGACATGTTTGCTTTGATATCGTGGATTGTCAAGAATGTGATGTTTTATTAACTTGTCTTAATGTGGACCCAAGGAAGGATTATTACTGCAATTTTAGGGACCCTTAATGAAAAATAAAGTCTAAGAGACAGACTGAAAAGGAGACAGCAGCAGGAGATAAGAGATAAAGAGCCTGATAACAGAGACAATAACGGTGCTCATCTTGTCCCCTCTATCATGGGATGACTTTGTTAAGCAGCAAACTGTTTATTGATAACATCTGCTGACTACTAGCATTACCTTGACTAATAGAGGAAGAAGCCAAACATGCTTTTGACTGTAAGGAGTTGTTTTGTGGTGCAGCACTGTTCGCATGTTAATTACATTGTATTGTATTACATTACGTTTCATTTAGGTGACACGTTCATCCAAAGGGACTTACCAAGTGCAATCAACCATGACGATACAAACTCTGAACATTTGATATGAGATGCACAGGGACACATATATGGGGGCATAGTTGACAGGAAAGAGGAGGCTTAGGTAAATACACTGTACCCTGTATGCAAGGGCTGGTTTGCTTTCACTAACTGTACCGAGGCTCAGTCACTGGTACATTTTTATATACAAAGCCATGCTAGGGAAACTTCCATCTTATATCTGCTCCCTGATCTCACGGAGAATTGTAAGTGGCTACTGCCTGAGATCGAATGCTGTGGTTTTATTAAATGTGCCAACTGTCTTAGGGAAGACAGCTTTTAGATGCAGCTCCTCTGTCTTGGAATAGTCTGCAAATTAAATGGAAACTGAACAATCTGGTGCCACTAAATGTTTTTAAAGCTCGGTTGGATGCTACTCAATCGGAAGCTGTTGGTACCTGTTTATGTGGATAATTATGTAAATGATGCTGGATGATGTCCTTTTGTTGTTCTGTTTATGTTTTTATGTTTCATGTGAAACTACTGGAGCAGGTCTCCCTTGGAAAAGAGATCAATGATCTCAATGGGATTCATCCGTATAAATAAAGGTTTGAAATGAAATGAAATGGAGCACAGGACAGACCTATAAACAAAAGAACGCTCACTGGTGTTGCGTTTGTATAATTTGAGGTAGGAGTAGCTGAAAATAATCGAGGAAGCTTCTCGTCAAGTTAACAGCGTTTATTAATAAAATGATACGATAAGTCTGCAAAAGTACTCGACCGAGGTCCCTTCCTATTTCACTGATACACTGTGTCACATTAAAGTAGTTCACTGTCTCACTTCTCTTAACTTCCATCGTTTCGTACCTCACTTGCGTCTTTTCCTTGCGAGAAGAGAGAGGAAGCAGGGAAATGAGTTTTAAGAGCAATGAGACGTCCTTTCCTCGGAGCGTCACGTGAAGAGACGTCCATTTGTAATTTCATTTAATTTCAAACCTTTATTTAACCAGATTGGTCCCATTGAGTTCATAGATCTCTTTTTCAAGGGAGACCTGCAGCATATAGGTTCCACATGAAACATAAAACAATAAAGGACATCATACATTATATTTACAGGTTACATAGTTATAGACATTTACAAGTGCCCATAGTATCAACGAGCATTTCATTTAGCCTAGCTTTAAACACATGCAGAGGAATGAGATTGCTCAGTTTCAATTCTTGTTGAAGATTGTTCCAAGCAAGTGTAATGACGCCGCTACAGATGATAACATCATTTTTGTCCACTTTGTTGTTCAGATATATCACATATTTTTAACTAAATTATACATGAATTGAAACAAAACACTGTATAAACTGACTCCTGTGAGTTGAATCTGTTATTTTCACTCCGCTGGGAAACTGCTCTCATATTAAGAAGCATCAGATCAAGATGACGCATAAAAACTTCCGGTGAGGCAGAGGACCGAGGAGAGAGGAAATGAAAAATAAGTAACTTGAGATCGACCCTCTGTCTCTCCGATTCACAGGAAGAAGTCTCGATCTCTTGATTACATCACATTTTATTATCTCTGTAGATTGAATAAAGTGTTCTCCCATTGGTTGGTGGGGAGGGGCCAGGTTCTATTCGCCCCTTTGTCGGCGCATAGGTGTGACCACGCCTGTTAGCGCTTGCTGCTCCATTCAGATCTTTGGTCGCCCCCTAGTGGCGTAGCCAAATAACATTCTTTCATAACATATTATATGGCCAGACAAATTACCCAATAAAACAGTTGATTTTCAGTTCTCACACTGGCAGATTAAGAAGACCTGAGGCCTGTTCTATGAAGCAGGATTTGGGGATAGCGAGGTAACTTCAGGGTTAACTCTGGGTTTTTTGTCCTACGACGCTGGTTCACTTCTTACCGGGGGTTAATCGCATTGGTTACTTATGCTGAACACCTAACCTGCTCCGGAGCTTTGTTATGTTCGCGATAAGAGATAAACTCGAGTGAAAATACTGTCTGCTGACCAATCAGAGCTCTCTTTAATCTTCCTTATGCGGCTGTCAAAAAAATCGCTGACTGTGTGAACATTGAAATTAATAGGATATCACTGCTCCTCTTCAGAACAATCGGACTACTATTACATTTGTGCTAAGCAATTCTAATGAAATATCGGCCACAACAAAAGTAACCGGAGCAAAGTAATAGTAGTACAGGCCTCTGGTAACCAAAAAACGTCAAACTAAACTCTATATCACGGCTAGAAAATATTTTGTATTGTGTCTGCGTACGATCACTATCACCTTCCTGTTAAAAAAGTACATTGGCAAAAATACAATTATCGAAAGTAATAAGTCAATGTGGAAATGCCTCAAACCTGGTTTCTTTCAAATGTCCTGCAGGGGCGACTCAACTTGTAGCAAAAATACATCGTCCAGTTTTTGTTAACAGTTGAGATACAGTATATAATCTTCATAAAAGTAGCACTACATTACAAACCAATTGGTAGATTGGTGCAGTGATGATTTGTGTAGGACGACCTTGAAGTAAGCCAAGCAAGGGCTCCCTCAACAAAAAGTAATGGGCATTTCTTATTCGATTTCAGAATATGCAAAAAATCATTTATGATACTTAACAGCTTTAATTCAACAGGATAGCCTACACTCTCCACATATTAATACCACTTTATGATTATTGGTGAGTAAATGCAAATGCCAGGCCAAGCTAACGCTATAGGCTATAGACAAACTACATCACAGTTATATACTGTGCATCACCAATGCTAAGCTAAAGGTGGCTAGTGTTGATGTTTAGCAGTCTCGTTTGGTCACTTGTTTGTAACCGGTGTTTTTATTACATATTGAAACTTTGCACATAAAACTCTCATTTCAGCCTTCTAACTGCAAACAAGTTCTCATTTCCATTTAGGTGACACTGACTCAAGGGAACTGGAAGTGGTAAAATGCTTACTCATTTTCGGGTTGTAGGAGTAATTCCTGCACCAGTCTAAATGACAACTTCAGAGATGTTTCCTTTACATGCAGCTGGGGCATTATAATTTCTCAGGGGTCATTAGTGTCCATTACCCAGGATTCCCAGCACTAATCAGCACCTGTTCTTCTCCTCCAACACTGGCCGCCGCACTGTGACCTGTCAGTGTGTGCCAGGGCCCGGGGCGTGATGAACCCTGACAAGTGCTAAAGAGGATAAATGCTGCCTGGGCTCACTGCTGTCATTATGAGGCATAGCATGTAGTCGCGGTGCCTCCTCACTCTGCTCCTGCAGCAGTGCTCATCCCTGTGCCTCGCTTCACTTCTCAAAAGAGATAAGTCTATTCTGAATCACGCCAGGTCTTTATTTGTTTCCTCTGCAAGGATGTACAGTTCTGCTTCACGGGCCGAGAGGACAGATAGAGGGGGGTCTTCTGTTCTAATGAGAATATGCTTTGAGATTAGTTAACACTGTTCCAGTGGAAGCAGCTAATCCCTTCTTTTCAGAGCTAATTCATTTGCACTTTGCCTCACCATATCACCTGATATCTTTTTTCTTTCCTATTGAAAGACTTTACACATGGGAGAGAAAAGGAGTAATCTTTCAAAGTAACTCAACTTTTTAAGCCACTGCAGAAAAACTGTAGAATAACTTCAGGACAATACACAACACAAGCTTGAACAAATAATAATTAGCATATTCATGCTCCAATATGTTATCTAAGCCCTATATACAAGATGCACTTGTAGCCTATGTACTTTATCCATACATATATGATCATGTTCTCATTATTCTTCATTACATCAGTGGATTCTGAAAGGACATTTCATAGAGCAGTGAGCAGCTTTCCTGTATTGCAGAGCTACTTACGTTTATCCTATTCACGTATGCAAGATTCATTCGAATGAGTGTTTCAGGCTTTCCAAAGAAGATAATAATAAAGTCTGCCAACTGAAGAGTAAGTACTTTAACATTTAACAAAATAAGACATCCTATTCTTCAAAGTATTAATTTTTCTATCACACATAATAAAACCACTTTGTGATTTGTGAAGCGCAATGATCAGGACTAAAAAGCTAACGTTATGCTTTAATCACATCACAGTTGCATGGCAGCTAATCACCACCGCTAAGCTAAAGGCTAACTCGTGTCTGAGTGATGACATATAGAGGTTCCATTTTCTTCACTTGTTACCCCCAGTTTCCGCCGCGTTACGTCTGCGCCGCGGCCACTCTAGTCAATGGGTGCTATTCCACCACATGCGCCGCATTACGGCTCAGACGCGTCCCAGAAGCGGCTCGGCGCAGCGCTTCTCTAAAATTAGGATGAATCATATTTTTGCCGCGGCGCAGCCGTAACATAGGGTCGGGCAGGCAGCCCCCCCCTCGCAGGAAGTGGAAAGGTGAGCATCCGGGCCAGGCTCATCCCCCACATATACTAATTTAGCAGACCCCCCTCCTTCATCACAACACCTCCACTACGATACGCACAATGGACGACGAGGTTTTCATCATGGAAGTGGAAAAACACACTATTTTATATGATGTAACCAATGCTTACTACAAGGACAACATCAGAAAGCACAAGGCCTGGTTTTAGTCGCTGCAGTTTGTGGAGTGGAAGGTAACAACTACTATTAATGTTTTAAAGTTAATTAATACTTGTAGGTACAGTACAGAGCCATTCAGTAGTTTAACATCTTGTGAAAGTGGTTAAAAAACTGTTCAGTAAACTTACATTTCACAATAAAGTAAGATCTTATTTCCTATATCAAGATTATAATATTATATTATTATTATTTTGTAACTATACTTTATCTTGTGAATTTCGCCCAGGGATCAATACAGTTGTGTTTAACCCTTTATAATGATATATTTTTGTATTATAATTAGTTTTTATTCATGTGTTATAACAACTACCCAAAGTACTGTCAATAATGTTTAAATACAGTATGCTGTGGTGGAAAACATTGCATTTATAGTCAGATAAATTGTGAGGACAGACAAGAATAATTTGGCAGTCATTTGTCAGACAAAACCATTTATTATAAATTGTATTACATACAACACATACAGTACAATAACCTTTTTGTCCATCAATGTGTCAGTGTAATAACTGTTGTGTGTTCCAGCAGCGGCCCAGCGTTCCACACGGGACACAAGGAGGAGGCCACAGAGCACAGACCTGGGAGAGCAGCTGATGTCTCTACTGCAGGAACCTCCAACTGCACCACACATGCCAGACTCAGAATTAGAGGAGTCATACCACTTTGCTCTCAGTCTTGTGCCCATGTTGCAAAGACTGGACAAAGACAGAAAACATCAGGCAAAAATCTCTATTTTAAACACCTTCCACAACTTGGAAAGAGACACCCAACACCAGCAACATTGGCAGCCCATTGACCATCCCTCCCGCCACTTAACATTCCATTCACACCTCCAGGCCAGTAGCCTTTCGGCCAAGTGTACCCCAACCCCCACGCGCCCAATCAACACCATCAGACATGCTGTCCTCCAGCAGTAGCTCAGCTTGGCAGGAGTCTTTTTACCAACAATTGTAGTTGAGCAATTGAGTTCATTGTTTTTTACTGTAAATAGTTCCTTTTTTTGTGTTGATTGTTTATATTTGATGTTTCTGTTTAAAATGTTGTTTGGGGTGAAATTGTTAAAAATAAAACGTTTATTAAATTTGTGGTCAGTGATTTATTGTCTGTGAAATGTGCATTTGACCTCAGTGCAACAGCCAGTCTCTGCTTGGGTTCAATGGCAGCTCTGTAATTTGTGGATTGTCTGGTCAGTTCAGGGCCCAGGAGGGACAGCAGCTCATCCATCTGCTCTGCACTCATCCGAAAATATCGATGATGTCTTTGGCTGTCCAGCCTCAGCTGTAAATTATATATATAGAATAATTATGATGATGAATGCATTTGTTGACCACTAAAATACAGCAACACATATTTGATTCATGTAGTTTATAACGAGACTATTACAATTATTATTAACTGTGTCTGTAGACTACAACACAACAAAATAGGAAATGTATAACAACAATAAACACAATTTAAACACACACAACAATAAAACATTTAACTATGTAGCCTACTTACTTTCTTGTAGAAGTACAAATGTCCAGGATGCCCGAATCAATAACAAAACTGCGAGCCTGCACGCACGACGCTTCTGGGACGCGTCCGGTGGGTTATGGCGCTGGAGGAGGTCGGACCAAAACCGCGGCGCAGACGGACCCGGTGGAAACTGGGGGTTAGCATCAGCTGTTTTCAATGACACAAAGGAGCTTTGGACATTCGCTGGTAGAGTATTTACTGACATCTTTTATGTCGTAGAACAAAAAGCTCTAGTCTAACCTCAAACTGTCATAAAAACCATTGACTTTGAGATGAGGGACCGAGAAGTGGTAAAGTGGAGTTTTAGGACTCTATTATCCACAAACAGATATAAGCCACTGCCCAGGTAGGATGTCTTTATTTTGGACATGACAGTCATAATGCATGGCCAGTTGCAGAAGCAAACTGTGACCTTACGGTTTATGCAGAAAATCCGAGGTCTAGCCATTGCAGCTGTACGCGTAACACATACTTTCATGCATCGTCCCAGTGCCTTTGTAGCCACCATCATTTCACGCTTATGCCTGGGGCGATCAAATGCTTTGAAAGGTTCTTCGATGGTGTCCAGAAATGGCTTCAGTTGGAACACACGGTCATGAACTGGTGTCCCATTCTTTCATTGTCAACATCCTTGTCAGGGCTGCTTGTGTGGGTGTTCAAGGATATCCCCCTGTCCTGTGGCATGACATTTGCTTGAAAATGGCACACGGAAAATGCTGTTCTTTTTCTGTTAATCCTGAATGTCACCCAGTTTGTCAAGTGCAAAACAGAAGGTCAGTCCCACGGAATTCCTGGATGTTGATATCAGACCATGGATTTGTTTGTTGCCTTTCGCAATCCTTTTTTGTTTGTATTGTTGCACAGGGTTTGAGCTGCACACGGACGAAAAACAGCTTCAAAGGTCCAGTGGAGAATATGATGTCAGAGGGTCTCGCCGGGAGGAACTGTTTTTCCACTGGACATGCATCAGGTTCTGAAGGTTGGAAATATAAGATTATATGTAGCGGAAGTGTTTTTATGTTCCACATCTCTTACAAGACATAGGGTCAAAGGCAGAGATTGCTTCTTGCATCCAACGCACTGTAAGTATTTCACACCTTGGGTTTTACTGGTGGAAGAAAGTTGCTTTAATGTGGATAATTGTATGAATAACATCTGCTACATTAAACATGTGTAAAACAATCTCTCTGCTGAAATGACCACCAAATGTACCATCTAAGAATGTCAGATACTTTACAGCCAAATATCACACATTTGCCTGGGGTTGATTTGCAATCTTCACAACATACACCACCCTCGTTTCTCAATCTAGCCTAGCAAAAGGGAACAACAACAACAAAACAATTATCTAGTCAATTTCAAATATACTTGAAAAAATTAGGGTACCCAACTAAACTGGAATAACCCAGTGAATTAAAATGCAAAAGAAAAACAACACACAATGCACTATTACAGTACATATGAAAAACCTTATTCAGAAAAGTGAATTCAAGGGTAAACAATGTGCTCTTTGTAGAACAGTTAAGCCGCTGTATGTGGATGTCCTCACTGTGATGCAGGGCTTCTTCACTACACCAGCGTACACATCTGTATACTCTGAATAAACATTTCACTGTTGCTGCTGGTTTCTAGTTTGATTGCAAGTGTTCTTCTTTTACTTCTTCAAAAAGCAGTCTGAGCTCATCAACTTTCAATAGTGAGGTGAAGGAATGAGTCACCATGAACACCATGAACACCATGAACCCGCTCCAAGACACTGGTACTGGCCTACCGAGCTGTCAGTGGATCAGCCCCTTCTACATTTTTACATTTTGATTGTTGGATTTTTGTTTGTTGATTGATTGATGGGTAAAAACAGCACCATGCAAGCCATGATGGAAAACATGAAATCAGATTAAAAAATCCTTTGACACTTGAATGTGTAAACAGACCTTTGAAATTGCATTTGTGTTCAGTGGGAAGGTTATGTGATTCTCCACTTGACAGCATTTGCAAATGTGGCACTTTTTGATTATGGATGCAGTCAGACGCCTGTCAGCATGTGCTCTCTCCTTCAGTAAATGGGTTAATGTGAGTGTTTCTGATGTGTGCATAATGTGTGGTGAGGGGGAGATGGAGAGAATGTTTCTCATGCTTTTTTTTGCAACTGGTTCGCAATTATTCCTCATGAAAACTGTCTTCAAGCTGAATTTGTCTACATTAAATGATTAATATCGGTTATAACCTTACCATTTAAACCCTCCCACATAGACAATACTTGGTACACTGAAACAACTGAAAGGTTGACTTTAATTAAATGTATTATGTCAACACATGTCACATAACTGTATTGGGTTAGTTGAAAACATATTAAGTTGAACCTAATAATCTTTTATTTAAAACATTTGTTGACATAATACATTTAATTAAAGACAACGTTTCAGTTTTTTCAGTGTGGTATGCTAGCACATCTGCCCAAATGTTAGTAGCCATTTCCTTAGATTATATTATTTGATCTTTTTAGAGTACATAGCCGAATTCTGTGGTGTATATTATTTATTATTTCATTTGAGTGCGTTACTCTGCAGGTCGAGGTGCTGCACCCTACTGGTGTGGCTGACTGAAGGAGCGTCACAGCTTGGTTCTTTATTGTGCCTTTAAAATTGAAATATCAGTTTATAGGACAAATAGTTTGTTTAAAAACGTTTATTTATTTTTGCCTTTTTTGGAATAAACTATCTTACTTTTCAATCGCATCTGGACATTTATATTGTTTCTCTCAAACTACAAGCGTCTACTCGTCGGTCAGCCCCACGAGTGAGCCACAAACAAAGGACAAAAGACAAATGGATATCGTGGTCACTACAGTGAGACTTTGAAATAGTATTGAATATACTTTAGATTTAGTAAGAATGAATCTGATTGGGTAGAAGTGAGCATATAACTGGATAAATGAGAGTGTGACTATACTGCAGAATAATGGAGCCAATAAAGGTTTAATATGGTAGAATGTAATGGCTTATAACACCATACCAATCTGAGCATTATGGTCCCACATGGAGAGAGGGTTGCCGGCACTGCGGGGGTGTACAAAGCTCTGACTTTGTTGATGTTCTTTGTGTCTTTATCTCTCCATCTGATTGGAACTGCCAAGCAGTGTTAATGAGTCGGCGAGGGTCTTATCAGCGTCCTCGCAGCATTGACATACTAGATCTGAATCGATAAACAGAGAGGGTGCTGAGGTGAGCTGAGAAGCCATGCAGCCATGGCCATGTTTGATTGGGATGGTGGATTGCCTGCATTAGCCTTTGGCAGTCAGCCAGCTTAGATTAGGAAGGAAGATTGAAGGAAGTTTTTCCATTAATTAGCACTTCTTTATTAAATATTATGAATATGTCTTTATTATCAGGCTATGTTCCACAATCATTCAAAGTAGCAGTGATAAAACCGCTTCTTAAAAAGCACAACCTCGATCCAGAGGTTTTAGCCAACTATAGACCTATTTCTAATCTTCCGTTCCTCTCAAAAATTCTTGAGAAAGCGGTCGCAAAACAGTTGTGTGATTACTTAAAAAACAATGATTTATTTGAAGATTTTCAGTCTGGCTTTAGAACACATCATAGCACAGAGACAGCTCTGGTTAAAGTCACAAATGATATTCTAATAGCCTCAGACAAGGGACTTGTCTCTATTCTTGTTTTGCTCGATCTTAGTGCTGCATTTGATACTATCGACCATGATATCCTATTGCAAAGACTAGAGCACTTAGTTGGCATACAGGGAACTGCTTTAGGCTGGTTTAGGTCCTATCTATCTGAACGCTCTCAGTTTGTACGTGTTAACGATGAATCTTCCACGCAAACCAAAGTTAGCCATGGAGTGCCACAGGGCTCAGTGCTCGGACCTATTTTGTTCACATTATATATGCTTCCGTTAGGCAATATTATAAGGAATCATTCTGTAAACTTTCATTGTTATGCGGATGATACTCAACTATATTTATCAATCAAGCCTGATGAAATTAATCATCTAAATAAAATTCAAGACTGCCTTAAGGACTTAAAAACGTGGATGACCTTAAACTTTTTGATGTTAAACACGACCAAAACTGAAGTTATTGTACTTGGCCCGAAGAATCTACGAAACAAATTATCTAAAGACATACTAACTATGGATGGCATTAATTTGGCCTCCAGTGAGACTGTAAGGAATCTTGGTGTTATATTTGATCAGGATTTATCCTTTAACGCCCACATAAAATCAATTTCAAGGACCGCCTACTTCCATCTACGTAACATTGCAAAAATCAGGCATATCTTGCCTAAAAACGATGCAGAGAAACTAGTCCATGCATTTGTTACTTCTAGGCTGGATTATTGTAACTCTTTATTATCAGGGAGTACTAAGAAGTCAATCAAGTCGCTTCAGCTGATTCAAAATGCTGCGGCTCGTGTACTAACCAGAGTTAGGAAAAGGGACCACATTACTCCTGTTCTGGCTGCCTTACACTGGCTCCCTATCGAACACAGGATAGAATTTAAAATTCTTCTTCTCGCCTACAAAGCCCTTAATGGGCAGGCGCCATCTTACCTTAAAGAACTCATTATACCCTACTGTCCTACTAGGGCATTGCGTTCCAAGAATGCAGGGTTGTTGGTTGTTCCTAGAATCTTTAAAAGTACAATGGGAGCCAGAGCCTTTTCTTATCAAGCTCCACATTTGTGGAATCAGCTTCCAGTTTGTGTTCGGGCGGCAGACACCCTATCCGTTTTTAAGAGTGCGCTTAAGACCTTCCTTTTTGATAAAGCTTATAGTTAGGGCTGATTAGATTCAGCCCCTAGTTTTGCTGATATAGGCTTAGTTTGTCGGGGGACATCTTACTTCTTCCTTCTCTCTGTCTATACCCGTGTACACTCATGTTCCGATTAACCCAGCTTCCCCAAATGTCTTTCTTTTGGTGTCTATATACGCTGGGATCCGGAGTCATGGATGATCCTGCGGTCCTGTGTCCTGGATCGCGAGCGCTGGATCTTGAGTCGTGGCTGTGGTCCTGGATCATAGGTCCTCGATGGATATCCTCGTGGATTCATCTTCCTATTATACACACATGCATTTCCAAACATTTGGACTACCTATGTTGCAAATGTATTATCTTTTCAATTTACACACGGCATCTATTGCACGTCTGTCCGTCCTGGGAGAGGGATCCCTCCTCTGTTGCTCTCCCTGAGGTTTCTCCCATGTTCCCCTTTAAACTGGGTTTTCTTTGGAAGTTTTTCCTTGTACGATGTGAGGGTCTAAGGACAGAGGGTGTCGTATTGTCATACTGATATTCTGTACACACTGTGAAGACCACTGAGACAAATGTAACATTTGTGATATTGGGCTATATAAATAAACATTGATTGATTGATTGATTAGGAACTTTACAATTTGTGAGAGTTTCATGTCCTTCACATAAATGGATGTGCAGCAATTCTAGTAGGCAACATGTTCACAACTGACTGTGTAATTCAGGGGTGTCCTAACATTTGTGGGGCCACATGCAGAAATATATAGGAAGGGCTGGGCCCCCCACTAGAGGAGAGGTGCATTGCCTCATAAGGTACAGTAGGTACCTTATTCTTGATAATTCATTATGCTTTCAGAGTAAAACAGCCTACATCACAGCTCTCCATATTTATTTAGGTGCAAACAGTATTGGCAGCTAAAAAACAGAAGCCTCAGATTGCTTACAATAAGGGGAAATGTGAAGAGTATATTTCAAGGTTGTAATGTAAATAAATTATTGGGCTTTTTTATCAACTACGATTTGTGAGAAAATGTTCTCAACCTTAATGGCTTATTAACACAGTAATACATTTGCAAATATTTAAAAGTACAATATAAGACAAGCACACGTTTCATGGTCGAGCCATATTCCATTATAATTTGCTTGGCAGTGGACCCCACTCACTTTGATAGTAGCTAGACAGCTACTGTGTCCTGGCATCTTCACACAAGGTGTGTGTGAGATGGACGTCGGGATACAGAGACAAAGCAGAAACGATAAGCAAAGGAAATTATGGGCCGCCTGGTGGAGCTGGAGGCCCATGTATGGGACCTGGGTTTGACTCCGGGCTGGAACTCAACCCTAGGAACAAAACAGGTCAAGCCACTTTAATTAACATTCATTTAAAATCAGATCTTTCAACACTCAAATAATCTATTGCACTGTACAGCCCTCTGCCCTTGCGTTGTTTTTTAATAAGCGTTTCCAGTATTGAAAGCCTTTAAGCTGCATGCTTTTTCTCATTGTACCCACTTGTTACTTTAAATGTAAATTGAATTTGTTTACAGGGTGACCTCTCAACATTTGTCAAGGGACTCCAAATGAAAAATGCCTTTTATCTAACTGCCGCATTCACGGAAATGTTTATTGATGTGCACTGTCTATGTAAAATAAACTTATAAAATATATTACTTTGTGTCATTCTCTCTCATGACAATCAATCTATGTGAAAGTAAAAACTGGCCAAAATATACATTTCGACCAATCAATAAATATAATTTAGGAGGCACTGGATTATTTGTATGACATTGTCATACACTGAACAAACATTTAAACGCAACACTTTCGTTTTTGCTCCCATTTTTCATAAGCTGAAGTCAAAGATCTGGAACTCTCTGCCTCCACACATCAAACAGTCTGACTCCATCACGACATTCAAATCCCACCTCAAAACCCACCTGTTTAAACTGGCCTACTCACTCTAAAACACATTCAACCTGCTATCACAGATCCCCCTCTCACTCCGTCACTCCACTCTCTTGTCTGGCCTGTTTTATGCTTTTATGCGGCTGTATTGCCTTGTCGGTTCGATTCAATTGTGTTCCATTTTTGTTTTAACTTTTAAATGCACTGTAAGGCGACCTTGGGTGTCCTGAAAGGCGCCTCGAAATAAAACGTATTATTATTATTATCTAAGACTTTTTTATATGAACACAAATCAATCAATCAATGTTTATTTATATAGCCCAATATCACACATGTTACATTTGTCTCAGTGGTCTTCACAGTGTGTACAGAATATCAGTATGACAATACGACACCCTCTGTCCTTAGACCCTCACATCGTACAAGGAAACACTTCTGGAGAAAACCCACAGTTTAAAGGGAACATGGGAGAAACCTCAGGGAGAGCAACAGAGGAGGGATCCCTCTCCCAGGACGGACAGACGTGCAATAGATGCCATTTCAAACCGGAGAGACGTGATGTAAGGAATACATATTTATTGTTACACGTCATATGGATGAAATGATTGCCATGATAATACAACAGGAGAATGGAATGGTGTTTGGCGATTAGGCCCCGGTTTGCAGGATAATCATTCAGGAGAGAAAGAACCGCTCCGATGAAATCCCCAAAACCAGTGAAGTATGAAATACTGAGATGAACGGAGTTTCTTACCTTGGAGGGTGACTGTGGTGATCTGGGGATGAAATAATAGATTAACATATGTATGCGGCAGGAGGCCGGAATCACTGCCGGAGCTTACGGGTCATGCTGAGACTCTGACGGCCGAAATCAGTGCCGGTCTTATCTGAAAACGACCTGAGGGTCGCCTGCCTGGCTAGCAGGGCTTGACTACGCCGCCCGAAGGTCGAACGTCCTGCCGAAGCAGGGATCTTGTTTTTTAACTGAGACCGAAGTCTACGGTGGCCCAGCGTCCACGAGACCGAAGTCTACGGTGGCCCACAGTCCACGAGACCGAAGTCTACGGGGACCCGCAGTCCACGAGACCGAAGTCTACGGTGGCCCACAGTCCACGAGACCGAAGTCTACGGGGACCCGCAGTCCACGAGACCGAAGTCCACGGGGACCCCCAGTCCACGCCTGACATCGCAGGGTATACATTTTACGCAGACACATTGAGCAAGGGCCTGGGATTAGATACCTGCGGGCAGGAGAATGTAGCCCGTGACATGTAGATGCAGCGTGAGACGAGACATTATTCCCTGTGGGCGGGGCCCGCGGACTAGGACGGGAATGCAGTTTGAAATCCGATACCATAATGAGACATGTATACGTGTGTTACGGTGGAGCGAAGGAAGCAGGTAGGACCCAAATGCAGATTAAAGTGAAAATAATTCCTTTATTTCAAGGCTATATATATATATATATATATATATATATATATATATATATATATATATATAGGCAGAACAGAACACTCACCGAGGACAAGCCAAATCACAAGACGAACCGACATTGAACACTGGGAGACAGTGGAATTTAAACACAGGGTAACTAGACACAGGTGGGAACAATCAGGGGTGGGGCCAACACTGATGAGCACAAGAGACACACAAGGAGTGACAGGTGAAAACAATCAGACAACTAGACACACCAGGGAACTAACGACGGGAGGAAAAACACAGGGAAAAGGACCAGACAATATACAAGGAGGAAAATACCCATAACCAGACATACAAAACTACAAACGTGACAAAACATGAGAATCCTGACAGAACCCCCCCCTCAAGGGACGGATTCCAGACGTCCCTAAAAAAAACCCCCACAAAAGTCCAAAACCTCAAGCAGGGTGGGTGGAGGGGGTCCGGAGGAGGGACGCAAAACTAGGGCCACCAGGGTGGGTGGAGGGGGTCTGGAGGACGGGACTGAACTGACCGCCCAGGGGCACGGCAGAGGACCAGGAAGGGGTCTCGGGCGGACGGCCCGGGCGCAAGACAGAGGACCAGGAACGGGTCTCGGGCGGACGGCCCGGGGGTAAGGTAGAAGCCGAGAAGGTGGACTCGGGCGGACGGCCCGGGGGCAAGACAGAGTCCAAGGTGGGGGTTATGGAGGGGCGAAGGCCACCGCGGCCGGGAAAGTCAGGGGGCCGGGCTCGAGGGCGAAGGCCGTGACTCTCAGGGGCCAGGGATCGAGGGTGAAGGCCGTGGCTCTCAGGGGACCAGGATTGAGGGTGAAGACTCCGGCTCTCAGAGGGCCGGGCTCGAGGGCGAAGACCGGACAGCTCCGGAGGCCGGGCAGGAACCGGAGGCCGGGCAGGAAAGCGCTGATGGGACAGCTCCGGAGACCGGGCAGGACCCGGTGTCGGCCGGACAGAAACCGGAGCCGGTCGGACAGGCTTCGGCAGGATCCCCCACGGAAGTGGACCAGGAGTTGGCAGGAACCCCGGCGAGACAGGTGATGGACATGGGGCTGGCAGGGCCCCCGGTAGAACCTCCAACGGCACGGGATATAGGGTTGGCAGGACCCCCGGCAGGGGAGTAGACGGCGGGACCTCCAACGACACAGGACACAGGGTTGGCAGGACCCCCGGCAGAAGAGTAGTCTGCGGGACCTCCAACGGGACAGGACATAGGGTTGGCAGGACCCCCGGCAGGGGAGTAGACGGCGGGACATCCAACGAGACCGGACCTGGGGTTGGCGGGACCCCCGGCAGGGGAGTGGACGGCGGGACCTCCAACGAGAAAGGAGAAGGAGCTGGCAGGCCCCCCGGCAGGGGAGTGGACGGCGGGACCTCCAACAGGACAGGACAAAGGGTTGGCAGGACCCCCGGCAGGAGAGTAGTCGGCGGGGCCTCCAACGGGACAGACATACGATTGGCAGGACCTCCGGCAGAGGAGTAGTCGACGGAGCCCCCAACGGGACAGGACCCGGAGTAGGGACCCGAGAGGAGACTCGAGAGGAGACTCGAGAGGGGAACCAAGGGGGAACTCGAGAGGGGACTCGATAGGAGACTCGAGAGGAGACTCGAGAGGGGAACTAAGGGGGAACTCGAGAGGGGACTCGAGAGGGGACTCGAGAGGAGACTCGAGAGGAGACTCGAGAGGAGGGACTAGAGAAGGGACTAGAGAAGGGAAGTCGAGAGGGGACTCGCGAGGGGAACTAGAGGAGGGACGAGAAGAGGGACGAGAAGAGGGACTAAAGGAGGGACTAAAGGAGGGACTAGAGGAGGTAACTCGAGAAGTGACTAGAGGAGGGACTAGAGATGGGAACTCGAGAGGGGACTCGCGAGGGGACCTAGAGGAGGGACGAGAGGAGGGACTAGAGCAGGGACTAGAGCAGGGACTAGAGGAGGGACTAGAGGAGGGAACTCGAGAGGGGACTGGAGAGGGGACTCCAGAGGGGACTCCAGAGGAAACTGGAGAGGGGACTGTGGCAGCTGGGGCCGGAAACCTGGCTGTAAGGTCCGGAGCGGAAGCCTGGACCCTGGCTGTGTAAGCCAGGTAATCCAGTATGGACGCAAAGCTGCGTGGGCCGGTACTGGAGCATTGAGGCATGGCTGCGAGCTTGGCTTTGCGCCTCCTTCTCTTAGCAGCCGCCTGTGGCATCAAAAAAGCTGAATCCACTGGGTCCATCTTTGGTCGGTTCGTAATGTTACGGTGGAGCGAAGGAAGCAGGTAGGACCCAAATGCAGATTAAAGTGAAAATAATTCCTTTATTTCAAGGCTATATATATATATATACAGGCAGAACAGAACACTCACCGAGGACAAGCCAAATCACAAGACGAACCGACATTGAACACTGGGAGACAGTGGAATTTAAACACAGGGTAACTAGACACAGGTGGGAACAATCAGGGGTGGGGCCAACACTGATGAGCACAGGAGACACACAAGGAGTGACAGGTGAAAACAATCAGACAACTAGACACACCAGGGAACTAACGACGGGAGGAAAAACACAGGGAAAAGGACCAGACAATATACAAGGAGGAAAATACCCATAACCAGACATACAAAACTACAAACGTGACAAAACATGAGAATCCTGACAACGTGTTATGAACCACCACCAGTTATATGGTCCTTATATACTAATACAGGACTGGCTTATCTATAGCCAGTTGAGTAGCACTTGAAATACTTGGCTCTATGAAACCTGATGTACTTTATGATTCTATTTTCTTCAAGGTTGTGTCTTCCTGGTCGAATGCACTTATTGTAAGTCACTTTAGATAAAAGCGTCAGCTAAATGCAATGTAATGTAATGTAATATGCATAGATACCATAGTTAGGGTCTGAGAGATCTTTGGGAAGCCAGGACGGTGCTGATGTCCGGGCGAATGTAGGTTGTGAAGGCGGAGGAGGACCGCCATCCTAGTTGTTGTAGGGATGAGGTAGAGAGACCTTGATTAGCAGCAGAGGTGGCTGCACCTATCCTGAAGGAATGTCCCGAGTATGATGTAGGTGATAGGCCGGATTTAATGAGAACTTGCTTGAGGTAGAAATTGGCGGGGGCCATGATCCTGCGAACCACTCTCCCTGGAAGAAACCCCCAAAACCCACGGATGGGGCGGCATCCGTGAAAACCTCATTGAGTCAGAGGAACACGCGAGGTCATCATAAAAGAAAGTAACTCCGTTCCAGTGGGCGAGCAGGAGGGACCAGAACGTAGGTCTGAGCGGCAGCCTTCGTCTGAGAAAACGCAGTCATGGAGGTTGTCGACCGCCGATGCTGCGTCCAGGAGGCGGGAGATGAACTGGCGCCCCTGGGGGATGACGCGCATGGCAAGGTTGAGGTGTCCGTGAAGGGAGAGCAACTGTTGTTTTGTGATACTTGTTGCTCGCAGTATGACTTGGTGATGTCCCGGATGCGCTGCAATTTGTCGGAGGGGGGAGACGCCTTCATGTCTATGGAGTCGAGGATGATGCCTAAGAACTCTAAGCGTGTGTCGGGACCTAACGTTTTCTCTTTGGAGAGAGGGACACCTAACTCCTGAAGCAGTGTTTAAGCTTGGCTAGTGAGATCCCTGAGCTGTCTTGTGGCGGGTCTATGAGGAGGAAGTCGTCCAGTAGGTGAAGGACGGAGGGGATTCCCACGTCAAGTCTGTGACCAAATCGGCTTTCTACCACCTGCGGAACATTTCCAGACTCCGACCGTCACTCTCGGAGTCGGTTGCCGAGACCCTGGTGCATGCATTTGTCACCACCCGCTTGGACTACTCCAATGGTGTCCTGTTCGGGGTTCCCAACAAAACCCTGGACAGGCTCCAGTATGTCCAAAACTGTGCAGCTCGGGTCCTCACACACACAAAGCCCTGGCAGCACATCACTCCCACCCTCATCCACCTCCACTGGTTGCCGGTCAAGTTCCGCATAACTTACAAAGTCCTCCTCCTGACCTACAAGTCCCTCCATGCCCTTGCCCCCCAGTACCTATCGGACATCCTTCACCCGCATGCCCCACCCCGGAACCTGCGGTCTTCAGACTCTGGCCTGCTCACCACCCCCCGCACCAAACTGAGAACCTTCGGGGACAGAGCCTTCAGTGTGGCAGCCCCCACCCTCTGGAACGCTCTCCCTGCGGAGATTCGCAACATCCCCACACTGGACGCCTTCAAAAGGGCCCTCAAGTCCCATCTGTTCATCAAGGCTTTCGGCCCTTAAATCTATCTGTTGTTTTGTCTGTCTGACCTTTGTTTTGTGTGTGCTTGCCCTATTCCTGTAAAGCGACCTTGGGTCCCTTGAAAGGCGCTATAGAAATCCCAGTTATTATTATTATTCTGACGATGTTCATCAGGATCCAGCAGAGCGCTTCCGAGAAGGAATTGAAGACGCAGGGGCTGCTTCTGCGAACGGTGAAATAGAGTTTGGACTCCCACTTAATACCGAACAAATTCCACTGAGACGGATGAATAGGGATGATTTTGAAGGCATCGGTAATGTCCGCTTTGGAGAGCCAAGCTCCGTGCCCTGTGAACTTGATCATCTTTATTGCATTATCCACTGAGGCATGGTGAAGGGAGAACTGATCTGGAGGGATGATGCTATTGACGCTGCCGAATGGCCGGAGCAGGGAGCGGACAGATCGAAAATCAGCCTTTTATTTACGTGTGGCTTATTCCGATGGGATTTGAACGGAACACTGAGAAGGGGGAGGAGCTAAAAGGACCGATTATATATCCTTTGAGAAGTTCTTTGTTGATGAGCTGGGAAACTATGTTGGGTTCTTTAGCGGCTGACTGTAAGTTTCTTGCTACGAAAGTCACTGTGGGAGATGAGAGGACCCCTACCCTGAAGCCTTGGGAGAGCCCTGACAGGAGATAGTCAACAAACACTGAATCTGGGTGAGTAGATAGGGCAGCTGCTAGCTGAGGGATGTTAATGGGAGTGGAGGGGTGATACTCCAAAATATATATATTTTTTCTTCTCCACGAGGTTTCTGGCACAGAGCTACTGTGACGGCCCGTCCACACGGCGGCGTGCGTTAAAGCTTCCAACGCTTCTGCCCATTCACTTTGAATGGGGTGACGTCACTTTTAGAAGAACTGTATTTTGGGAAGCGACGTGGAGCGTTGCTGGCGTTGCTCGCTTCAAAAGTTGAGCAATGTTCAACTTTTGGCGCCTCGGTAGAAGCGTCAGCCAATGAAATCCCGTTTATGCAAATCTGCCAGTACAAGCGCTAGCCAATCAAACCGTGTGTATGCTGGGAGAGACTACGCAGGTCATTTCCTCATATTCCAAAAAATGGAGGGAAAATTCATTATAGCGGTAGTGAATCACCCGGTGCTGGAACCGGGTGGAGCGAGGCATGGAGGGAGGTGGCAGAGACAGTGGGTGAAACTGGTAGGTTTTCGCCTGTTGGGGATTTTATCCAGTTTATTTCGTTTTAACATTGCTTTTGCTTTGTATGTCGGGGGCGGGATATTCATGTGATTGGTTGTTGGTCGCAAAAAAAAATCCCAAGCTTCAGATACGCCGAACGCCAAGCGTCAACGCACGCTGCTGTGCGGACCAGTAGCGTAGGCAGAAATGTACTTTAGGGTGGGCCAGATTTTTCTTCTGCGCATCAGAAGCTAACAACAATCCCCGCCGGTACCAGTGGCAGATTACTTTTAGAATACTTCCTTTTCTTCTCCTTTTTTTTTTTTATTTCCTCTTTTTTTCTTTTTCTCTTTCTCTTTTTTCTCTTTGGAATACTTTCTTTTCCATAACAGATGGGTATGTTTTGGTGAACAGGAGACACGTATTTGACTGTTTTAATGGCTTATCAAGAGCACAAACACGACATATTAGTGTCATTCTGGACAGCTCTCTCAACTGCACCACGCATACAAAACTCACCCATACTGCATTCTTTGTACTGTCTTAAAACCTTTCCTTGGAATATGTTATGCATTGTAAGGTGTCCTTGGGTGCTTTGAAATGCGCCCCTAAATAGAATGAATGCACATCTTCCGGCGCAGACTGAAAACTCATCTCTTTCGACTCCACCTCGAGCGATATAATTACTAACAAAGAACTGCTAAAAAAGCACTTATATACTAATAAAGGACTGGCTTATCTATAGTCAGTTGAGTAGCACTTGAAATGTTTGGCTAAACCTGATGAACTTATATGATTTAGGTTTACGAAAGTAACTATACTCAGATTACTCGTTTTTCAAATGTAACGCCAGCTGAATACACTTGATTTTTGTATTCTGATTACGTAACGCCGTTACATTTCCGTTACAACCCAACACTGTGTAAGGGTGAGTGCAAACATTTTTGTTAAAACTAGTACCAGGGCCTGGAGGCAAGCATGGATAGCTATCATGGAGCTAGCCAGGGATTGCAGGGAGCCGGCCACGCTACTCTCCATAAGGGGTGTGTTAGTGACACTCCCGGCCTGGCGAGTCTGGGAAGGGGTGGATTTTGGAGGCGGACGGGATCCTGGAGGGCTCGACTTCCTGCCCTTTGTTACCTCCTCTGGAGCTGCTGCCCTGGACTGGAGAGCTACGCTGGAGACCTGGTCCGAGAGCTCTCTGAGCTGAGAGAGAGTGAGGCCTGGGGCTGTGGGAATGCCCTGCTGCAGGAGCCGGGCTATGAGGAAGTCTGCCTCTGTTGATAAGCCGCTGTGGGGAGCCGAACCGGGATCGGAGACTTCCAGAGAAGGTTCGTGTTCCGAATTGTCCGAGTTGGACATCTTGAGCTAATTGTTTCTTACGGTTTTTCTCACGAGGAGGACTATTGTTGTACTACTACGGCGTGTGTTCATCTGAAATGACAACTGACAGGGAGGAAGAGCAGGCATTTAAGGAATTTAGCTGCTGAGGGGTGACGCCCTCGTATCTAATGAGGGGGGAGAGAGCAATAGAGTGACGTGTAAGTGACTCATTGTTAGGTCTTCCTTATTGAACTTGCGCTAAAGCTTTCATGTGTAAATCGAAGAGATAATACATTTGCAACATAGGTAGTCCAAATGTTTGGAAATGCATGTGTGTATAATAGGAAGATGAATCCATGAGGATGTCCATAATCCTGTGGGAGCCATCAGGGAAGTAGTATGATGAGTCAGGCAGGCAGTAGGGCCTGGCTCATTTCGTGGCATCTGCAGGCAGTGGCAAGTCCTTCCGGCATATGCCACAGAGGCCGCTACTCTGTGGTAGCTGTGGCAAGTACTTCCGGCATATGCCACAGAGGCCGCTACTCTGTTGTAGCTGTGGCAAGTACTTCCGTTATATGCCACAACTTGCCGAGGCATCTGCCGCTGCTCAACGGGAGTTGCCACAAGATGCCAGAGTAACGGAGCGTCCACACTACAGCTCCAAAAATAACTTGGAGCTGGGCGTGTCTGGAGCTTGGGGATTTTATTCAAGCAACACGGCCAACAACCAATCACATGAATCTCCCGCCCCCAACATACAAAGCAAAAAACCCCGGGGATTGTATGGGAGCAATATATATATAAACTCCCCAAACAGGCGAAAACCTACCAGTTTCCCCCACTGTCTCTGCCACCTCCCTCCATGCCTGGTTCCTCCGGTTTGTATCCCGGTAGGTGAAGAGGGTCTGGTCATACAAAACCGGGTGATTCGCTACGGCGATAGTTAGTTTCTCCTCCGACTTTTTTTGAAATATAGAAATGAACGGCGGGATATCTCTCCCAGCTTAGACGCGGTTTGATTGGCTACGGCTTGAGCTGTCAGATTTTGGGAAACGGGATTTGATTGGCTGGCGCTGGCTACTCCGGTACACCCCAGCACGTGCTCTACGCTCTGCATCAGCCAAACGGCTCGCTGCACCATCGCTGCGAAGGGGATCCAAGTTCCCATCAGCAAAAACACGTGGGTTTGCTATCCTGGCTCCAAAATGGTGGAATGAGCTCCCCATTAAAATCAGGACCGCAGAAAGCTTACACACCTTCCGGCGCAGACTGAAAACTCATCTCTTTCGACTCCACTTCGAGCGATAGAATGACTAACAAAGAACTGCTAACAGAGCACTTATATACTAATAAAGGACTGGCTTATCTAAAGCCAGTTGAGTAGCACTTGAAACGATTGGCTCTTTGAAACCTGATGTTCTTATATGATTCTGTTTTCTTCAAGGTTGTGTCTTCCTGGTCGAATGTACTTATTGTAAGTCGCTTTGGATAAAAGCGTCAGCTAAATGCAATGTAATGTAATGTAATGTAACCAGCCAGGAGGGAGTTGCAGTAGTCTAGGCGTGAGATGACGAAAGCCTGGACCAGAACCTACGTCGCTTTCTGGGTCAGCTGGGGACGTATCCTCCTGATGTTGTAAAGCGTGTATCTGCAGCAGCGGGTTGCAGTGAAGGACAGGTTGTTATCTAGGGTCACACCCAGATTCCTTGCAGTCTGAGTCGGGGAAACAACAGAGGTGCCAATGATAATGCTGTGGGCTGACATCCTTCAAAGTGATCTGGAGATACAGTGTGTGTCATTGGCTGTCATTGACTTTTGCCAATTGGGATACAGCAGGGCTACAAGAAGCATGACAAATGTACGACCCGGGAGACAGAGGGAAAGTATGAGTAAATACTTTATTTTCAAAAATAGGAATACAAAACAAGATTGACACTCTAAAACGAGGTGAAGAAAGGCTCAAAAAGGCACGAAAGAAAATCGGGAGCATGAATCAGTCTTGAGACAAGCAATGTAATCGCTGGTAAGCAGACTACTGGCATGGAGGCGAACTGACACAAGACAAAGGAAGGCTGTGGATTTTAAACAAAAGGTAACTGGCACAGGTGGAAACAATCAGGGGCGGGGCTGACGCTGATGAGAGCGGGAGACACACACAAGGGCCGTTTCTCAATCTCGAGATATGGCTTCCAAGCCAATATTTCAAGGATGCTACATCATCGAGTGCCACCGAAGTACTGTTCCAATGTCCAGCATACTTGGAATTCCACCGAGGCCGCGTCCTTGGTTTGGGGGAAATTTCGAGGCTGCACATGGGTAGACTTCGCGTCCTTAAAATCCCCACAATGCTTTGCGCACGGACCAATTTCAAAAACCCTTGCGGAGAAAGGTGAGTACCAAAATAAGACAGGAAGTGGGAAACAAGACAAACATTGATTAAACAAAAACATGAAACATGACTGAACTCAACACTTTTGACGGGACACAACAAAAGTTAAATGAATAGAAAACTTATGAGCAACTTATGAACTGCCAACCCAGTCTCACATCTAAACGTGTAATAACTACGTTGGTCCACAACGTAGGACGTAGTATTTCTACAAAAACGGCTCTGAAATTGTAGGATCCCCACGTTTTTTTTCAACATTCATTTCCAATGGCTGGCGTCTATGTCACGTGATCTTCAAATTTCTCCCCGCAGAAAAAAAAACATGGCCGAACTTCGTTTTATTCTCGGTGGAAAATGCCTATTTTAAAGTTAGTTTGGCTTTAAAATACGTTTTGATGTCATTTAATGCGAGAAATATGAGTTGTTATTTTAGATTATGTGTGCAGTGGATGCACATGATCTTTAGTTTGCTAGTTATTACGAAGATTACTTCAGAAAATTGTACACATTCAACGTTTTCATGGTTGCTAAGGTGGTTGCCATGGACGCTACTATCGAGTGCTGTTGCAACGCTGTCTCTTAAAAATTACGTTCCCACAGAACTAAACTGCATTCTCAATTACGTTTAGCTAGAAATGTATTTTCTCCCACGTTACGTTTGTTATGAATGATCTTAAATACGTTTATCTTCTACATATCTTCGCCATTTATTGTCTTGCTTATAATAATGGGGATAGTCATTTATAAATATCATTTTAGAGCACACATTTGAAATTGACGATCTGGCTCGATATATGGTTAAATTAAAATCAGTATCAGGCTGTAATTTCTCCAGCTGTTACTCTCATGAGCGAGGCAGAAAATAATAGTTTTAACATGCCAAAAAGCTGCTGTGTCGTTTATTGCACCTCAAACATTAAAACAAATCCAGAGTTACGTGTTTCTGTACTTCCTCTAAGAAGAAAGGACAGTAACAGAAGAGCTCTGTGGCTTCAGGATTGATCACCATTCAAAATGACAGTGTTGGTTTCCCCAAAAGTGGGCGGGGCTGTAAAGTGACGTAGATTTTACACTCATCTATTATTCAAAACCATTCTATTTATTCTAACGTAAATTACATGCCAGTGTTTTATCTTTTTATTTTGTTTTTGCATGTTTAACTGGGAATGTTTTCATGTTCGCTGATTAGATGTTTTAGCCGCAATGCACGTTGGGGTATGGTATTAGTTCGATATTATATCTGGAAAAAAATTCAGAGTTTAGGATGGCCGAAGACACTACCCTACCCATAATCCCCAGCTATCATTTGGGACTACAATCCCATTGACAAACCCTGTGATTAATCTTCAAGCTCTGGGATTGGAGTGGCAGTGAGTGCGCCAAGGTTACGCCGAGCGTCAAGCTCTTTGAAATGGAACGAAACCACGGCAGACTATTCAAAACTGGACTTGAACGCCCCCCGAGAACTACACATGCTGGCTCTGATGCTGGCTATTGTGTTTCGCAACATGTTCTCTATGGCACATCTCTACTGGGAATTGTAGTTTTAAAAGACGTTTTCTTTTTTCCCACAATTAGAAGTTGACAGTATTAAACTGTGTCCAGCCCTGGAGGTTTAGGCGATAGGAAACACATTGGTGTGTACAAATTTAAAACATGTAATTTCTAAATGGGTGAAAATCACTTGTATCCATAATGCGCAGCATTAATATATACCCACATGACAGCTCATTGTTACGTTGTAATTTTACTCCACTACAATTCAGAGGTTAACCTGGTATTTTTACTCCATTACATTTATTTTAGTTACTTTGCAGATTCTGATTAATTAAGAAATATAAACAACCCTTAAAGCAGACTTTAGTTACACCTGAGTAAAATTCAGGAAAGGTGATTGTCAAGTGCCAACAATCAGGATAGATATTTGATAGTTGGTGCTTGAGAAGACGAAACATTTATCTGCAGATCTCTATAAAGTATATTCATTACTCGTTATTCTCTACTAATAGTTAATTAAAGACTGTATATTATGGCTATTTTGCACATCCCTTTCAAGATTTTCAAAAGGTGTATTGACATATCATACACACAACTACGGTGTAGTTATGCAATGAATGACAAACTTGGGTCACAGGTCCCTCAACAGTGCATTACAAGACATCTATCATGTGTATACCTCCACCAGTAAACTGTCATATTCTGCACATTTCTTATACTATCTACATACATCTTATAAGAGTATAATACATATGTATAATATCAGTTAAAATAAGTGCTTCAACATAGTTAACATTGCTGGAGGTACACACATATTGATAGATGTCTTGTAATTCACAATTGAGCAACCTGCGACCCAAGTTTTTCATTCAATGCATAACTACACCGTTTGTGAATATGATATGTTAATAAACCTTAGAAAATCTTGAAATCTTGAAAGGGATGTGCAAAATAGTCATGATATACAGTCTTTAATTAACTATTAGTAGAGAATAACGAGTAATGAATATACTTTATAGGGATCCTATTAATATCTAATAATAAAAATTATGAAATTCAATAACATGCTTTAACCACTAGGTGTCCCTTTATATCAGCTGTGCACCTTTATGGTGTAAATACAGCTTATCTACCAATTGGATCAAATATAAAAGTGAGCCGAATTAGTGTTGATACTGCAAGGAGACGTATTGTGTAAAAAGAAATGGAAGATGTTGTTTAATGGCTGATATATACTTATGATCCACATCACGTTTTCAGTTTTGGCGGCAGTTATTCCTCTTTGTCTAGAAGTCTTCTCATCGGGGCTCTATAAAGAGAGAACTACGGCAGATATGTAATATGTAATGCAGCCGAACCGTCTATTACAATGCCGTTATGTGTTGACTTTCAAAGAGAAAAGCAAGCACACTCGGAATAAAGTATTATTTTATTAAAACATTTTTTTTTTCGGATTTCACATCGCATAAACACCATTTCCCAACGTGCATTGCGGCTAAACCACCCAATCACAGAGCTGAGGATTTGTTTATGACGATGTGATGTGAGATGTGAGACTGGGTATTGCACAGGGGAAAATAACGTATTTATGCCACAATTTTAGATGCGGATTTTGTTAAATTTATATGTTTGCGCTGTGGACCGACACTATACATTGAAAGGGGAAGGGGGTAGCAATAAAGATAACACCATTAAACAGTTACACAACATAACAGAAATAATATCGATAGCAGCGTCCCTAGCAACCACCTTGGTAACAATGAAAACGTTGAATGGACACAATTTCCTGATTAATCTTCGTAATAACTAGCAAACTAAAGATCATGTGCATCCACTGGACACATAATCTGGAATAACAACTCATATTTCTCGCATAAAATGACATCAAAACGCATTTTAATGGCCAAAATAACCTTAAAATAGGCATTTTCCACCGAGAATAAAACTAAGTTCGGCCATGTTTTTTTTTTCTGCAGGGAGAAATTTGAATATCACGTGACATAGACGCCAGCCATTGGAATGAATGGTGAAAAAAAAGTTAGGGATCCTACAATTTCTGAGACGTTTTTGTAGAAATACTACGTCCTACGTTGTGGACCAACGCAACACACTCTCACTCCCTAAGCGTCCAGGAGTGACGTTTGGTCAGTGTCCGTGGCGTCCAATTGTGACGCTCCTAGGCTCCTTCAACGTCATAAAGGGACGCAAATAGCTTTCAACTGATTGCAATGTATTCCCATATGCGTCGGGATTTGACGCTCATGGAAGCACGGCATTCGTTTGTGTTGGCTGCCCTTAAAGGCAATGTGAGCGTCCATTCCCATTGGATAACTGAGAATTGTACACCCGGAAGTAAGTATTCCTCTTACTGTCGATTGATTTCACAGTGATATCTGCACTACTCATCGACTAAAAAACACCAGATTATCCTTGTTAATTACACAACATTGATTGGTTTAAATTGTGTGCAATGCTTTTGTATTTTTACCCTTCGATTCGGAGAAACAAATATTTTTTCGGAGTAAAGGATGGCAGAAGACACTACACTACCCAGAATCCCCAGCTATCGTTTGGACTACACCATGTGCTCTGTTTGACAAACCCCGTTTTTTTTCACCATTCATTCCAATGGCTGGCGTCTATGTCACGTGATCTTCAAATTTCTCCCTGCAGAAAAAGAAAACATGGCCGAACTTCGTTTTATTCTCGGTGGAAAATGCCTATTTTAAAGTTAGTTTGGCCATTACAATGCGTTTTGATGTTATTTCAGATTATGTGTGCAGTGGATGTACATGATCTTTAGTTTGCTAGTTATTACGAAGATTACTTCAGGAAATCGCAACGTTTTCATTGTTACCAAGGTGGTTGCTAGGGACGCTGCTATCGATGTTATCTTTATTGCTACCCCCTTCCCCGTCAATGTATAGTGTTGGTCCACAGCGCAAACATATTAGTTTAACAAAATCCGCATCTAAAGATAGCCTACGTTATTTTCCCCTGTGCAATTCCAGTCTCACATCTCAGAGCACATCGTCATTAACAAATACCGGAAACAGACCGAAAACATTTAAAAAAATAATAATAACACTTTATTCCGAGTGTGCTTGCTTTTCTCTTTGGAAGTCATCACATAACGGCATTGTAACACACGGTTCGGCTGCATTAAATATTACATATCTGCCGTAGTTCTATATTTATAGAGCCCTGATGAGAAGACTTATAGACAAACATGAGGAACTGAAAACGTGACGTGGATCATAAATATATCAGCCATTAAACAACATCGTACATTTATTTTCACACAATACGTCTCCTTGCAGTATCAACACTAATTCGGCTCACTTTTATATTTGATCCAATTGGTAGATAGGCTGTATTTACACCATAAAGGTGCACAGCTGATATAAAGGGACACCTGGTGGTTAAAGCATGTTATTGAATTTAATTATTTTTATTATTAGATATTAATAGGATGTTCATTACTCGTTATTCTCTACTAATAAGTAATTAAAGACTGTATATAATGACTATTTTGCACATTCCTTTCAAGATTTCAAGATTTTCTAAGGTTTATTGACATATCATATAGGCCTACACAACTGTGGTGTAGTTCTGCACTGAATGAAAAACTTGGGTCGCAGGTTCCTCAATAGTGCATTAAAAGACATCTATCAATATTTGTGCATACCTCCAGCAATGTTAACTATGTTGAAGCACTTCTTTTAACTGATATTATACATAATGTATTATACTCTTATAAGATGTATGTAGATATTTCATCTCCGGCCTTGTCAGGTATTGAACAATCAATAAATAAAGAACACAGAATTGTTGAATATAAAACACAGAATTTGTGTGATTATACTAAATGATTTTCAAATAAACACCACTGCATATTTAACTGTTTCACATGCTGATGTAACGCAAAGGTTCCAACTTGGGATCAATAAAGTATATCTTAAGCTGATCGATGGCTACTGCCATATTTGCAAAATGTGCCTCTGAACCTTGACAAGTGCATGTTTCAGGCTTATCAATTAATGTAATGTAATGTAATGTTATCAATTAACAACAGGGGTCACAAACATAAGACCAGCTGTTAAATAAAGCTCTTCTGACCTTAGCTGGCATGTGGGTATATATATTAATGCTGCCCATTATGGGCACAAGCAATTTTCACCCATTTATTAATTATATGTTTTAAATGTGAGTGTTTCCTGTCCCCTAAACCTCCAGGGATGTACACAGTTTAATACTGGCAACTTCTTATTATGGGAAATACGAAAACGTCTTTTAAAACCACAACTCCCAGTAGAGACGTGGCATAGAGAACATGTTGCGAAACACAATAGCCAGCATGTGTAGTTCTGGGGACAGGATGGGGGAGGGGGGGACGCGGTGGACCCGTTCAAATCCAGTTTTGGACAGTCTGCCGTGGTTCCATCCCATTTCAAGTGCTGTTCGAGAATCGGCTTAACCCTCGGAGCACACTCTCCAATCACAGAGCTTGAGGACTATCACAGGGTTTGTCAAACAGAGCACATGGTGTAGTCAAACGATAGCTGGGGATTCTGGGTAGTGTAGTGTCTTCTGCCATCCTTTACTCAGAACAAATATTTGTTTCTCCGAATCGAAGGGGAAAAATACAAAAGCATTGCACACAATTTAAACCAATCAATGTTGTGTAATTAACAAGGATAATCTGGTGTTTTTTAGTCGATGAGTAGTGCAGATATCACTGTAAAATCAATCGACAGTAAGAGGAATACTTACTTCCGGGTGTACAATTCTCCGTTATCCAATGGGAATGGACGCTCACATTGCCTTTAAGGGCAGCCGACACAAACGAATGCCGTGCTTCCATGAGCGTCGAATCCCGCTGCAGATGGGAATACATTGCAATCAGTTGAAAGCTATTTGCGTCCCTTTATGACGCTGAAGGAGCCTAGGAGCGTCACAACTGGACGCCACGGACACTGACCAAACGTCGCTCCTGGACGCTTTAAGTGAGAGTGTGTTGACCAACGTAGTTATTACACGTTGAGATGTGAGACTGAGTTGGAACTGCATGAAGAAAAGGTTTTATAAATGCAATGACGGCGTGTACCTACCAATACATGCTTAACAACCATTTTATAGTCCTAAATTATCAACGCTAAAAAGTCATTACATTTAAAAGATATGAACACTTCCACTATGCTTAACATAATGCAACTTTAGAGCAGAGAAGCAGATGGTTTCTTTAGTTCCAAAGTTGCAACCGGAACTACATGAACATCGCATTATTGTACCTGGACAATGTTTAGATTTCCTGTCTGTATTTTGTATTTTGATTGCCAAGCAACAAAAAGCTATAACTAACTAGTGGAGCACGAAGGGCCGTTGCTTTACATGTTACTTGTTAGACCCTTTTATCCAAAGTGACTTACATCCTCAATACTGTGGACAATCCCCACAGGAGCAATTTGGGGTGAAGTGTCTCAGGGACACAACGACATGCTGACTGCAGCGGGGTTTGAACCTGCCCACTGTGCCACACGCCTCCTTGCATGACATCAACGACATACAAGTGTGGGAATCTGACGTCATTGTCACCTGATGCGGTCACATAAACGGTGACCAGGTAAACAGGAAGCCATAAAAAGTTTGCCGTCAGTTCAAAAAAAGTCTCTCTTGGCTGCCTGTCACTGGTCTTCTCACAAAGGGCGAGTGCAAGACGAGAGTTTACCATTGACGGAGGGAAACTCTCCCGACAGGCACAAGACCGGAGCTTAATGTACACAACCGGCCCAGCTACCCGGGATATTAAGCGACCATTTCCCCGGCAGGATTAAGCTGAGTTGGAAATATACTCTCTTGGAAGACCAGGCCAGCCACTGTCCTATAGTGTTTCATGTGTATTTTCTTTCATGTGTAGGTGTATGGCAGTATAATCATTTTATTATTTGTGTCGTAGGTTGCGCTCCTCTGCGGCGTAGGCCTGGGCCCGGGTGGAACGCTGCCTGCCTTTAGTGTAGGGACTGCACGGTGTGACACTTTCTTTTCTATATGCTAAATATCTCACTGTTATTATTTCATAGAGTTTGTGGTTTAAATATTGCATGCATGTTGTTTTGGCGTGTGGCTTTTCTTGTTTTTGTCCCTCACGATTAGCAGGCACTGCAACCCAGCGGACCGGGCCTGCCCAACTGAGGAGGGTAACTTATATATGTATTGAATTATATTTGCCATTTTTATACTTTACATGAATTGATAATTTAAACGGTTTCCAAACACTTGTTAAATAAAGCTGTATTATGTTTTTGGAATTCATGCCTCTGTCATAATTGAACCGATTAAGGGAAGCTTTAAAATCGATCCACGACTTAGGGTCTACGGGTTCCTCCTGCCCCTTAGCAGGAGGTGGCGTTGTCAGTGACTAGCTTTACATGTGGAAACCTCAGTCACGGTTACCACACAAGGATCAGACAGAGATGAACAGAAAATCATGGACTTAATACAACCTGAAAGAGGTGCAGGTGTACAGGGGGGTGGGGGCTGCAGGGTTGATGGGGAACAGGTGAAACTAAGGTCAGGACAGACGGACAAACATGCGGGAAAACACAAGGGGTAAAAACAGATAGGAATTGGAAAATAAACTTTAAAATAAAAATAAACTTAAAACCAGGATCATAACAGCATATATATTTTTCATATAATGTCTAATGGACAAATAAATGCGCCAGACTTGGAGTGTTCAAATTGCATTGTGTCCATACAGGCTAACTTAAATGTCACAAAAACGTTTAAGCTGTCAATACTAGATAATTACTTTAAAATCATTATTTCACCTCACACAGAGGGTCTAGCTTAAAGGGGACCTATCATGCAAAATGCACCTTTGTACGTCTTTTATACATGAATATGTGTCCCCGGTGTTCCAGGGAACTCACCAAGTGTCAGAAAACACAACCCTCTCTATTTTCCTCCTTCGCCAAATCTCTAAAAAAGGGGCTGCAACGGATCTGAAAAAAACGGATCCAGATTTCAACACTTTTCTACGTCACAGAGAAGTCCTCGGCTTATTGGTCAACTCTCCACCTATCAGGGGAATGAGCCACGGCCACGTGCATTGCCAAACCTCTCATTCGCATATAGGCTATCGGCAGGCTAAATCAACCCACATCTGTGTTTTTGCCTGCTCTTGCCAGGATGTCTAAGATAGTTAAACGTTGTGCTGTTGTTGGCTGCAAGACTCGGGACAGGGGACTGCATGCAATGCCATCAGTGGAAAAAGAAATGAATCTGTGGCTAGACTTCATTTACAAGGGACATGTGCCAGAAGACCACGGCAGATTTCTGTTTGTGTGTTCCAAACATTTTACGACGGACATGTTTATGAACTTGTCTCAAGTCCAACACGGATATGCCTCCAAAGTAATGCTAAACCCGGGATCAATACCAACCATCCGGGACCAGGCCAGTGAGGACACATCCAATTTTGAAGCTGTAAGTTTTTATTTAGCGGTGTTTTTCCTGATAAAGCTATCTCTAGCTTGTAGCATGTAGCTTCGCCTTATCAATGTCGCCTGCACCATTATGAGCGACCTGACAGGGAGGAGGTCATCGCCGGGTATGCTACACGGTTCAATTTGGCTGCTGTCTGAACCCAACATCGACATTTCACGGATCAGGAAACTCCCTGAGGACAACGCAGGCCGGAAACACCACTCTGATCCTGCGTCCAAGGAAGCCCCAGCACCAGCTCACAAAGCTTCTGTAAAAATATTTAGTGTCATTTATACAAAATACAAGTAGGCTACATTTAGGTTTTTTTTATGGGTTTTTTTAACCGTTGATTTTGACAATAAAGTTCCGAGTTGATATCAAAATGTGTCGTGATTATTCATGTTTGGATGGGTAAAGAATATTCTGATGCTCTATTTGCCTCAACTGTAGTCCACCATGTTCAGCTCTGTAAATATTCAACGCATTCTGCAGGGAGAACACATTTAGGCACACAGGCTCCAATCCAGGATGGTCCACCATACAGGTTACAGAGTCCTCAAGTTACTGCATCCGTCTTGACACATTGTGATAAACATATATTGAATGACATGTGAAAAATGTATTTAAACAGACAACTTAGTAAAGCTATCAAAAATGTTACCTGTGGTATCTCCATGCAGCACACATTCTCCGTTCAGAAGGCATCGTGGCGCAATTTGCACAAAGAAGTCAATAACTGAGCTTTTAAAAACACATGAAACTACACACATTGCTGACAACTGAGGTGTTGGAGTTATACTTTTTATCATCCTAAGTTATTCAACTTTCCAACGGTGGTTGCACGATGTTGGAAGAAAAGGACTGTAAACTATTAATAAACGCAATGAGGCCATATGCTGAAAATATGAATGTCTCCATTTATAAATATATAAATATATATATATATATATATCGCTGTTTTTGCGTTACAAACTGTACACATTGCATTCTTGCTAATTAGCCAAACTATGAACGGAATAAGGAGCAAGCATCGTAACAGAGTAAAATAAATAGGGACAACAGCTTGTCAGCTAACCATTCAGAAACGTCCTGCTGCAACCGAGATTTTTGCACCTCCACCAAAACCTCCGCTGCTTCAGGGTCAGTTTCTGGATCAAATTGATAATATGCTTGAACACATGCATTGCTCTGAGATGACATGTTTATTCCACACTCGTAATCACAGCAAGCATGGTAACGTGACTCTCGCCGGCTCATGCCTGCTCTTCTGCAGGGGGGCGTGGTCAGCTGCTGCTCAGAATTTTCAAAGACGGGCTTGGAATAGAGCGAAAATGAGCGAAACGAGGCATGGCTAAAAAATGATCTGTTTGGTATTTTGAAAAATAAAATGTATAAATATACCTTATATAGGTATGGTCATACACTATATCATTTAAATATAGCATGATAGGTCTCCTTTAACTTGGGTTTCTAAGCCAAAGCTCATTTCATGGGCCAAATCAGTAATCCACCTATGACAATGTTCCTCTA